>NC_067401.1:301459929-301763857 GCF_016432865.1 Antechinus flavipes | reverse complement strand
TTTATCAGATAGTAAGAATCTGAAATGGATGTGAAATATTTGTCCAGTAGTACCACAAATTTAACCTTAATTTTTTGGAGTGTACAATGAGAGTGATTTAAAAAAAATGTTTTTCTGTATTTGTTAACATGTACTTTTGAGTTATTTGTGTTTTAAATATTCTTCTTGCTGAGGGGGGATTGATAGACTGTCCTGTACCTGATAATGATATTGTACATTGAATACCTTTTCTAGAAAAGATCTTTTTACTCATCTTTAGGATGGAAACAGAAAACCAGAAAAAGAGAGGAAAAGATTCCCTATTTCTTTGGGATCAGGTTTCTCCAGAATAAACCCAATACATTTGAATTCCAAGTAGAGTTTCTGTGAGATGGAGTCCTTCAATATTTGAACTATATTTGCTTGAGACTTTGACTATGGATTCAAGGACAGGGCTTTTCTCCATCATAGTAAAATTTTTAAAAATCTCTCTGTATGGATAGAAGCAGCTACACCCAGAGAAAGAACACTGGGAAATGAATATAAACTGCTTGCATTTTTGTTTTTCTTCCCGGGGTTATTTATACCTTCTGAATTCATTTCTCCCTGTGCAACAAGAAAACTGTTCGGTTCTGCACACATATATTGTATCTAGGATATACTGTAACCCATTCAACATGTAAAGGACTCTTGCCATCTGGGGGAAGGGGTGGAGGGAGGGAGGGGAAAAATCGGAATGGAAGTGAATGCAAGGGATAATGCTGTAAAAAATTACCCTGGCATGCGTTCTATCAATAAAAAGTTATTTAAAAAATTAAAAAAAAAATCTCTCTGTAAACAAGCCAGTCAATGCCCCCCCTTCCCTTATACTTTATCTCTCTCTTTCTTTCCGGCTTTCTTCTCTGTCTCTGAATCTCTCTACACAGATGTACACATGTATATATACATATATGTGATATATGTTGTGATATGTGATATGTGTATATACAAATAAAATACATGTATTACACATTTTTCCTTTTGAAGTTTTTGATGCTATATGACCCAACTAGACCATTAAATTATTAATAATCCCCTGATATTGCTTTTCAAGTACAAAAATCTATCTTCAATTCTGAGTCATTGAGCCAGGTTTCACTTGATTGAGCATAACTTTGTTCAGAATTTTACAAATCTGACTTGGAAAAAAGGAAGGGTATCAGAACAAAGCAGGTCGTGGATCATCTTAATTTGATTATAATGATGACATTTCAGAAAGGTCAGGAGATTTGGATGATATAGCAATTCTTCTATTAAGAAAGATTAGAGAAGAGAAATTTCTGATTTCTAACATTATTTGTAATTTCCAAATAGATGCAGGAAATCTCTTGAATTTAACACTCAACAGTTCTTTCTTTTACAGATAAGGAAATTGGGATTCAGAAAACTTAGGTAATTTGCCAAAGATGACCATCTGTAAGTGGTAGCATGGAGATTTGAACCCCTGCCTTTGTATTCTAAGAAAGCTTCTACTCTCTTATTATGCTTAAAAAACAAAACAAAACAAAACAAAACAAAACAAAACAAAACAAAACAAAAACCAGAAGAGATTTAAACATTTCTTATAGGAAAACTGGTTACTACTAAAGATTCCAAAGGAACCAAATTTTCTAAAAAAAAATAAAGATTAATTAATTAATTACTAGGGAGTTTTGTCTAATGTGACAAATCATTTATGACCCATGAGTTCATTGCTCAGAAGTGTTGTTCTTTACCAGGGCTACAGATTTGTTCTTGACCTCCACATTCTAGCATGTAGCTTCTAGCAAACCTTAGCTCCAAGACTAGAGTGAAATACCTGGCTTTGTGATTAGAATTTACACTAGAATCCTATAGGAGGCAGATCCCCATCAGGGCCAAAGTACTCAGTCTAATTGCTTCTATATGTGCTGCCTAGGCAGTGTGTATTCTGACCTGGTGTGAAGCTCCTTTTAATGAGATTTCTCAATTAAAGGCAACTTTGTCTAGCAAGCTGAATAGAGTGATGTTCCACTGAAACTTCCCCTCTTAGCGTGAACTTAATGATACATTATCACTGTGCAAATTCATCATTCATTAAGTGCAAATCAGAATCCCTTTTTTCTGCTTAGGAGCATTGCCTTTTCAAATTCACCTTCATGAATTCTCCCACCTAATGCAAATGGAAAGACAAGGCATTTGTACTAGAGGATGGTGACATCTGAGTAAGCATGTTCCCCCGCAAACCCCTGCAGACGCCAAAGGCCAACTCCCTCTGGAGACAGCCATCAGGGGATCAGGGAACAGCAGGGTGCATGGGTTTGCAGTCATTGTAATCAACCACTCTGTTATCTGAGACAGGTTTTGCTATAATAAGCCAGAAGAATTCTGCCAGGATGATTAGCTAAAGAATGAGCTGGTGTGGACTAAAACACATCCAACAGCTAAAGGATTTATATACATGTTTCTTACTTTTGGACTATTGTTTCTTTGTTTTGCTTGTTTTTTTTCTCCCAACTAATAAGTCTATAGTATGCCTGCCTATGAATACATGGGCTTGGAATTCCTGTCAAACCCTCCTTTTCCAACCCCTCCCAGTCCCATTTTCTCTCTCAGGAAATCCTTTTAAGAACATTACCCATACACATACACCATGTACATTTTATAAAGAATTTTCAACTTCTCATATTTGTGATACATATATCATTATAATTATCAATTTTAAATAATTATGTCCTCTTAGTACTTCGTGACAGTTTTTTTTTTCTTTGTGGGGATAGCTTACCTATAACCTCCTCCAGCTCTAATTTCTAAAATGATCAAATTAAAGACTTCTTCTTTCAAGTGAAATTTAAAACAAAAAAGTAAAAAGAGCAGAAATGCTTATTTCTAAAGAGGACATTTGCTGCTTCTATATGAAAATCCATTCTTCAATCTACAAACAGAATTAGAAGTAGGTTGTTTTATTTGTGGGGCATCAGATTTAAACCTTACAGACACTCAATGCAAAACCTCGTTCAAATTTTCATCAGGAAAACCTCTTCTTAGAAGGCAAAACAGCAGCCTCTAGAGAAAACCATAGCTGCTTCAGGATTGACCCAGTGATGAAAATTCAGTTTTGTTTCAAGCTAGTTCCTCTGAATAAACTTTCTTCGACAGTTTGACTGCTTCTGGTCCATTTCTTTTTGTACTCAGATTTAGACAAAATAGTCTCTTCAATTCCATTATTTTCTTTTTGTCTTATTCTGTTTTTGACATTGTATCAAGTAACAAATAGGGATCTGGCCTTATGTGGAAAGATATATATTCAAATCCTGCTACTGACATATACTGGTAGTGAAACCCCTAAAAAGTCCATATATTGATCAATGCCCAGACAATTCAGTAAGATTAAAAAGTTGCAAAGAAATTGGTAACGTGTATTAGTAAAAGGAATTCCTTATCCAGACATTTCCTCCATCAATTAAATCATGGATCCAGACCCAATTGTTTTCCTCTTTAATATCAAACTTTCTAACTTACTCTATGGCTTTCTATAATAATTTTTGATTTTGTCACTTAAATCTGAGAATCCAGCTTACTAAATTGCTAAAATTGAAAATGGAATTCACCTCAAGGAAATAAATGAACTGAAAATAACCATAAAGGAAAATCATATTCATATTATACTTCTAATTGAATATCATTTGCTCTTCTGCAAGAGAATGAGTCAACATTTCTCAATTTTATTTTTCCAATTATATGTAAAGATAGTTTTCAATATTCATTTTTGTAAGATTTTGAATTTCAATTTTTTTCTCCCTCTCTCCTTTACCTTCATTTTTCCTAAGACAGTAAACAATCTGATATAGATCATACTTGTACAGATATTTTAAACATAAAAACTGTTATTTCAATAGTGAGTTTTTATTATCACAGAATTGAAAAGAGACAAATATAATAATAATTAAAAACTGCTATCAGAAAGTCTATTCACAAAGGACAACTTTTTCAAGTCAAAACAGGATTTTCTGGAGGAAATTATCAATATCAAAAGTAAAATAAAAGAATCCCAGAATTCCAGAATTGTTATGAAGCTCAAAAGCCACTTGTAATACATGAACAAAAATCTACCCTCTACAATATACGTGACTTTCAGTGAAGGGTAATCTTCTATCATCCAGACAGTTTCTTCTATTTTTGGGTAAATCTAATAGAATGTTTTTCTGTGCCCAAAACTTAAATTTGCTTCTCTGTATGTTCAACCCATCATTCCTAGTTCAATCCTCCAAGGCCAGCAGAAAAATCAAAATCCTTCCTTGTCAAGTTAGCCCTTCTAAGACATTAAAGTATGTTTTATGTTCCCTTACTCTTCTTCATTCTAAATAATTCCAGTTTCATCAAATAATCCTCCTCACAGGATAAGAATTTAGAGATCTTAATCATTGTGACTGTCCTCCTCTGGATGTTCTCCAGTTTATTCATGTCCTTCTCAAAATGTGTTGGCCAGAACTGATCTGGGAATACAATAATAATAAAATAATTTACTTAGTTCAATTATGCCTATTTTAATGGAACCCAAGCTTATGGTTTTTTTGTTTTTTTTCGTATTTTTTCCAGACCACATTATTGACTCATATAAAGATTGTAATTCAGTGAACTGTCCCTTGTCTCATACTTCTGTCAAATTAAATACTGCCTTTATCTACCCTGTCCTTTACTAGTAAAGTAGATTTTTTGAACTTACATAAAAGACTACATTTATCCCCATTACTTCTCATATTATTTGATTTAACCCATACATTCTGCTCTGTCAATATATTTTTTAATCCTGATTCTATCATTTATTGTATTAGTTATCTTTTCCAGGTTTGTACCATATGTAAGTTTGGTAAGCATTTCATTTGAACCCTTATCTAAATCTTTGATAAAAATGAGTTAAGCAGCATAGGGTCCAGTATAGATCCCCAGACTACTTCACTGGAGATATTCTTCCAAGTTTATATTGAATTATTAATATACTCTTTGAGTCGGGCTTTTCAAAGAGATCCAAATCTATCTGGGTCATGAATTCTTATCCTGGGGTCTGTGAACTTTTAAAAAATACATTGAGATAACTTTTCCCCATATAACTGATTTCTTTTATAAGCATATGTATTTCATTTTATGGATTTAAGAATATTATTTTGAAGGGTTCTCAGGCTTCATCAGCTGACCAAAAATTTCCATGGCACTTAAAAGGTTAAAAACCCTTATTCTAATTGAACTATGTTCTAATCCTAGTTTTTCCATCTTTTTGATTAGAGTAGCATGGGAATCTTTATGCTTTCATTAGGATTTCTCTTTCATCTTGCTTGCTGTCCATACTTTGTGCAATTATGCACAGCCATCTCAATTCAAAAGATTTTTGCAAGCTCTTTTCTTCTATTTTTGTCCACTATGAATCTACAGGCATCTCTCCTGGTTTTCTAATTTCTATACAATAACTTGATATGTTGTTTATTGGGTTTATGTAGCTAAAGGCTTGTATACAGATGGCCTAGGAATACCCTTATGTCATAAAAAAAATTTAGTTTAAAATTTTGTTTAATTTTATTTGTTTAGTACTGTTTAATAAATTTATTTATTTAATAAGTAAGCTTTTGTTTAAAACTTGATTAAAATTTTGTTTGCTTTCATGAAAAGATAATATCTTTTATGACAAACATTCAATAAATGTTTGTGTTAAAAAAATTCTCCTGGTTTATACTCTAATGTAATGTGCTATGCACAGATCTGTATGTGGGAAGTTTTCTTCCTCTCTTTGAAGTTTCAAGTCCAATTGATCAGATTTATGAGAGTCTGGACAAATACAATTTACCTTTTTATGTATGTCAATTTCTGGATAGGATTTTGTCAATTCTATATTTTAACTCATAGTTCATAAGTCCAAATCTCATTTTTGAAACAATCTTAATTTTCTGTTCACTTCCAAAATATATATTTTTCTTTCTTATCTGTATCTGCAATCAGCAGCAGTGACAAAAATAACATGTGGTCCTAATGTCTATTATTTCTTGCTTAAGATTTGATAATATTTACTAATGCTTTCTAGATTTTTTTCATCAATAGCATATGTGCCCACATGAATCACTGGAAGTGGGTAGTAGACATTTGGTTTGACAAGTCTTTAAAAGTTCTTTTTTACAACACGATACATGACCAAAGAATCAAATAGGCCTTTTAATTAGTGTCATAAGGAAAATAAATAGGAGGAAAACAAACAGTGTCATAAGGAAAAACAAATAATACTTCTCAGTAGGGGTTCAACAACCACCACTACTTTTATCTTCTTTTTCTAACCTTTTGTGAATCCATATTACTTTTTGAAGGCCATGCAAGTACTTGCTCCTTGGAGGATTTACCTCCCTCCTAATTAAGAAGTTCATTATCTGTGTGACCTAGACAAATCAATTTACCTCCCTGAGTTTCATATGCAAAATGGGAGAGGTATCCAAATTAAATAACTTCTAAAGTCCCATGACTCCATGATCTTTTTCTTTGCTTCAGATAAACAGTGATTCATCTCCCCCTTCTCCTCTTTGTTATATTATTCCTTTTCAATTTCCTGATATGTCATGATTTCCTTATAGGTGTTTAGATATCTTTTCTGTTTTATATTCATTTTGAATATGCTTCTTCCATTTTTTGGTCAAGGAACACTTCATTCTTCCTATTAATCTGCAGTATAAATGTTTATTAATTGAATGAATAAAGAAATGACCCCAGAGCCCCTATGTGTTCGTTTTTAGGAGGGAAATCCGACTTCATTTTGAGTAGAGTAGTGGTTACTTTGCTCTGGAAGAAATACAAAGATTTTATAGTCACATATAAGTCACAATAGATTCTCCCTCCTCATCATACTTGCAGCAAATGGTATCCTTAGACTTTGGTCTTTCTTGAGGTTAACTCTCCTATAGAATTGTTATGATCGAATATTTTTTTTCTTTCATAACATAAAATCCAGTGATTCTGGTGGGTGGAGGATCAAAAGTCTTATTTTAAAATGAAACTCTACTTTTTGTGATATTTATTTGACTTATCTGCCTTTGGTACCTAATATCTTTATCTCAATATCATTGCTGCTTTACTGAACACTCATTTAATATGACTACATATTGCTGTACCAACAGTCTGTGTCTTCTGAATTCTAGGAGTCAATTTATTGTGTTTGAAAAGCTAAGCAAAGAGGTTGGAAATGATTGAATAGCTTAATTTCTTATAGGTCTGCTTTTTTTAAATGCTGAAAAAAAAAAGAAATAAGAATTAGAGCAATGGCAACAGAAGTGGAGAAAAGAATTTTAAAGATTTTGCAAATAGTTTTTTGA
The DNA here is from genome assembly GCF_016432865.1 of Antechinus flavipes. NCBI lineage: Eukaryota > Metazoa > Chordata > Mammalia > Dasyuromorphia > Dasyuridae > Antechinus > Antechinus flavipes. The sequence goes on along the minus strand of NC_067401.1, from coordinate 301,756,535 downwards.
TGTCCAATTGACAACAAAGAAGATAAAGCCTAGACAAAAAAGGAAAATACCATCTCATAGGTATTATTGAGATTTGGTAGGATCAGAAAACAGTTACAAATGTGCTTGATGATAATAAAAAAGGAAAGAATATAAGGAGAATTATATGATTATTGTTCAAGAAATGCTCTGATGAGCTGCTCAGAAACTGAGGTCATGCTATTTGGAATCAAAAGTTCATAGATTATAAAATTGAATGAAGGCTAATATTTATTTTGATCTTTGGGATGGATGATATAAAATCACATAATGATATTATGTCAAAGTAAATATAAAAAACTGCATTTTCTTATAATTCCCCTAACCTTTCAAATCAATTTTTACAAAAAGGAAATGGTAAACAATAGGTTTGAAGGGTTAATATGGTCAAAAATTAAGTATGAGCCTATTAATATTATATAGCTGCTAAAAAACAAATACAAAACACTTAACAACCTATGTATGGGTAGGATTAATTGATATTCAATCAATCATATCACCCTTCCCCACTTAAAGTAGGTGATAATCATGCTTAATCAATCATTCATTCTCAATTATGAATTTAGAATAAGGGTGAGAAATCTTCAAAATTCATTGAATGAAATGAAATGAGAACAGACAGGAAGTCTGTTTCAACTGACAAAGATTTCATGCTGTCAAAAAAAAAAACATTGTTACCTGAGAAATCCCAGGTGCTGACAGGTAGGAAAAGGAATAACCCATTCCAGAAAACCCCTGAGGAAGAACTAGGAGGTGAGAGGTGGAAGAGAGACTGGTTTTTGCTCTTGCTCTAGATTTCATTCTCCTCTTTTCTCAGTGGAAGATTTTGAAGGGTTTTCACTATTGCTTTGGACTTCCTATTACAGGAAGTCCAAAATGTCCTAGAATTGTTCCCAAACCAATTGATGATAATATATGTATTAGAAGGTAATGGCACACTGAATGCAGATTCCTAATTCTACATGTAGCCCATACAAAAAAATAATAATAACCTTACACTATGCCTGAGGAGAACTTCCTGAGTATTTACTAAGGGGAGAATTTCCAGCAACCAGGAGCTATGGATTATCCATTTATCACATAAACTCTCTAAGTCTGAATCCATTTTTTTCTGGGACTCTATTTTGTGAAAGTGTATCATAGATGTGTGTGTGTGTGTGTGTGTGTGTGTGTGTGTGTGTGTGTGAGGGTATATGTTCTGCGAAGTAATTATTTTTACTTTAAGACATTACTAATTATTTCTTTTTAAAAGCTACTTAAAATTGATTGACTAAATTGATTCTCAATTGATAATCTTGGGAAAGAGGAAACACACCAGATCAGGGGATATGGATAAGGAGGGCAATCAAATGGTTTTAGAGAATAACCTCCAGAAATTTTTTTCACAAACAAAACCAATTTAGTCAAGATTAAAAGGGAAATTGAAAGCCGGGAAACATTTTTTATAGTCAATGTTTCTAATAAAGGGGTCATTTCTAAAATATATAGGGAACTAAGAATAACCTCCAACTCCTCAGTGGGTCTCCTGGAACTCTAAGGAAAAAAAAATTAGCTTTTTTCCCTAGATCCAAGCCCCACCTATGAGAGTGGAAACTGGGATAATTCAGAACTTACGGTAACTATACTTACATCCATAGTAGTAATGGCAATGTGGTATAGTAGAAAGAATGCTGATTTTAAAATTAAGATTTGCTTCCTGCCTCTCATGGATGAGGCTGAGAAAATCATTTAACAACTTGACCTTCGTTTTCTTATATATAAAATGTGGATATTATGCCTTTAGTACCTCCTTTACAACGTTGTTGCAACTATTAAATGAAATAATTTGTATAAAACATTTTGCATATGTCAAATCACTACCTAAAATTCATTTGCTATTAATTTCTCTACTACCCAGTTGTTATCTAAATTATCTTAAACTTTAAAGTTTTTGAGTTAGGTTAGTTAAAGGGAACAGATAGTGTGGTCTAGATGACCACAAGAATAGTGGTAGTCATGATACAAAAAACAGGAAAGTTGGAATACAAAGACAGTTCATAAGGGAAAATGATATATTTGCTTTTATAGATATTGAATTTGAGGTAGAGGCAGAACATTCAAAGTAATTTAGCCTAAAAGATATGGCAAAGAATGCAGTCATATCTAATCATATCTCCTTATGAGTTATGTCTATATGTTTAGATAGCCTATGTGTCCATATATAATCCACATGTTATATATATTTTATATAAATATAAAAAGGAAGAAATATCAAATGTAATTTTCAAAATAAAAGTGTAATAAAAGATTAATTAATATTGGGAACATGTGCAAATGAAATGATACAGATCTAAAAGTAAACTTGATAATGATTATCCTGAAGCTTCACCTAAAAGTGGAATATTTAGAGCACAGAGTCGATGACATATTAATAATGGGGTTCTAATGCAGTCTAAAAGCTAGAAATAGAAATGATAACAGATTTTTACAGATGAATTTCAACATTTGGCAATAGTTTTTAATACAATCTTTTATATCAACATTTAGAAAATCCAGGGCCCAGTAATTTTAGTTTAAAAAGGAACACATTTCAAATGGACCATACTTTAAATATGTAGCATCCAGATAACAGTGAGATGCAATTAAAGTTTACTGACATAGGATCTCCAGTTCCAGGTTAATTCTCAGTTTGACTGAGAAGATACACATCCATCCTGAGGACTTAACATCCCTATTGAATGTCTCTCAAATGAGTAAACAAGTTAGATTCCCAGATTTAGTTTCACAAATGAAATGCATAAAAAAGATCTGACAGGTTTCATTAGTGGAATTTTTTGATGCCCATAAACTCAAAGGGAATTCTTCTGTTTGCTTTAGCCAGTTAGCCCAACAACAACAATAATATCAATCTACATCCCCCTAAAATACCTAGTGCTACCTTACTTACCCTAAGTAACTAGCTTCTATATGTTTCTTAGTCTGCAATATCATCCAAATGTTTCCTTCAAAACGATTTTACCATCATACTGGGACTCAAATACTTGTAAAGCTAAATCAACCTGTTTAGCATTCTAATAATCATATTTTTAAGAAGACTGGTATTAATTCTTAATCCACTAAAAAAAAAAAAGTATGTCTGGAACCCATTGAATTTTTATAGGAATGAGAAAACTAACTGAGGCACAAAATACATTAGACCTGAAGTTTCTCATATAATATCTTAGAGTGGTAAAGTGCCTAAGGAACCATATAAATTCATTCTGCCCATTTACCAGACAGTGTAACTGAAGCTCAGAGGAGTGAGGTAAACATTTAGAAAACTGAGATAAAAATCTAGGCCCCCTAATTTCTAAAGAATACTCTTCTATTATACTGTGAAATTAAATAATTATAAGTTCAAAGACTTCAATATTCAGACTTTGGTGGTTAGTGATTTCTCTTGACACTTTTCCATAAAGAAAAGGACAGGGATCAGAACTGGTTTAAGTGAACAAATGTTCATAACTCCAGAATTGGAAGGATTTCATAGGTCTCCTAATTTAGTTACTTCATTACAAAAATGAGGAAACTGAAATCCCCTCATTTCACAGATGAAGAAACTGAAATAGGTGAGTTTTCCATGGATTCATGGGCCTGATTTGAATATAGATCTTCTGATTCTAAAGCCATTGTGCTCCCTCCCCCCACTGCCTTGCCAAGGTGAAGTCTGATGATATCTCAAAACAACAACATTTTTTTCTCATATTGTTTCTATAAAAATCATGTCTGACAATTTCAGCATGAAAAAGAACTTTGTTTTTGATCCGAAATATACTCAGGATCCAAGAAAATCAATTGAGTTTTTTTATTTAAAAAATTTTTTTGACATAAATTCCCTTGGTCAGGCCATACCAAGGGGAATCATGTCTAAATGACTGTCAAAATACATTTCTCATTGTTATTTCTTTGCTAGTTTCAGAATTCAAGGTCATGTTAAAGCACATTCAGTCACAGACATGTCTAAAGAATATTTGCTCCCAATCTTCTTGGGTGGGTGATTTTTAAACAGCCCTAAGCGTTTTCTACCCATATCCAAAAATATTACTCCCTCAAATCAGTTTCATCTTACTAACCCAGATTTAACTTGTCATAAAGAAAAGGATTTTTTAAAAAAATTATTTTATTTACTTTTTTGTTCAAAAAATACTGCCAAAAAATTTTATGGAAAAATACATTTCCTGAATAACCAACAGAGAAGTATATATGTGCACCTATACAGTCTCAGAAACCAGATGAGTTATACTCAGTTTCAGGTAAAGTGATTTAGTTTCAAACAATCAAATATATTCTGCCCATAAGGATTTTGAAATTACTAGAGTAGTGGTCTCTCAGATAATGCACCTTCTCAGGAGTACCATCTACTATTATTTCATTTATTGGAGCTTATTGGATTATAGAATTTAAAAGGAAATGAATCTTTAATAACATTTCATCCAATGATCTCATTTTAGAATTGAGGAAGTGGAGATTAGGAAGCTATTAGAGTTTTACAGTCATACCCACTCTCCATTGGGCTTTCCCAGGACAATTTCTTTCTGTGCACTTTACTTGGTTCTGCTTCCTCTACTTCTACCCACATATCCTTATGGTTTTCCAGCGTTTCTATCTCCTTTTAGGGATAGTAGTGACATCCTCCCCTCCTGTACCCCATGCTCAACTGAATTAATCTTCTTATAAGTTGATTTGAGGGCATATTATATATTTTAGTAGGATGCCAAAACTGCTAGTTACTGTTCTGCCCAACTCACAGACCTAGGTGGTAGGGCCAGGAGATGAATCCTAATCCCAAATCAATTATGCTTTTTTCTGTTAATCGTGCAGAGTTTAAGCCAAAAGAAACTCAATCTAGACTATCTGAAGCACTTAACACCATGCTTAGAAATAGGCACTCAGACTTAAAATTATATTATAAAGCAACAGTCATCAAAACCATTTGGTACTGGCTGAGAAACAGAGCAGTTGATTGGTGGAATAGGTGAGGTTCACAGGGTGAAATAGTCAATAATTATAGCAATTTATTGTTTGACAAACCCAAAGATCTCAGTTTTTGGGATAAGAACTCAGTATTTGACAAAAATGCTAGGAAAATTGGAAATGAATACGGGGGAAACTAGGCATTGACCCACACCTAATACAATATATAACACCATCTAACGACCATAGATAAGGTCGAAATAGATTCATGATTTAGACATAAAGAGTGTTATTATAAGCAAATTAGAAGAACATAGGATAGTTTACCTTTCAGAACTGTGGAGAAGGAAGGAATTTGTGACCAAAAAAAGAAATGGAACTCATTATTGAATGCCAAATAGATAATTTTGATTATATTAAGTAAAAAAGTTTTTGTACAAACAAAACTAATGCAGACAAGATTAAAAGGGAAGCAACAAATAGGAAAAACATTTAAATGTTCTGACAAAGGCCTCATTTCTGAAATATATAGAGAAGTGACTCAAATTTATAAGAATTCAAGCCATTCTTCAAATGATAAATGGTCAAATGATATGAACACAATTTAAAGATGAAGAAATTAAAACTACTTCTAGTCATATGAAAAAGTGCTCTAAATCACTATTGATCAGAGAAATGTAAATTAAGACAACTTTGAGATACTACTACATACCTCTTAAATTGGCTAAGATGTCAGGAAAAGATAATGACGAATGTTGGAGGGGATGTGGGAAAACTGGGATACTGATACATTGTTGGTGGAATTGTGAACAGATCTAACCATTCTGGAGAGTAATTTGGAAGTATGCTCAAAATGTTATCAAACTGGGCATATCATTTGATCCCACAATATTTCTATTGGGCTTATACCCCAAAGAGATCTTAAAGTAGGGAAAGGGACTGACGTGCAAAAATGTTTGTGGCAGCCCTTTTTGTAGTGACTAGAAACTGGAAACTAAGCAGATGCCCATTAGCTGGAGAATGGATGAATAGGCTATGGTCTATGAGTATTATGGAATATTATTGTTTTATAAGAAACGACCAGCAAGATGATTTTAGACAGGCCTGGAGAAACTCACATGAATGGATGCTAAGTGAAATGAGCAGAACCAGGAGATCACTGTACATGGCAACAGCAAGATTATATGATGATCAAATCTGATGGACGTGGCTCTTTCCGACAATGAGATGATTCAGACTAATTCCAATTATCTTGTGATAGAGAGAGCCATTTACACACAAAGGAAGGACTGTGGGGACTGTGGAAACTGAGAGTGGATCATAACATAGCATTTTTACTCTTTTTGTTATTTACTTGCATTTTGTTTTCTTTCTCATTTTTTCTCCTTTTTGGTCTTATTTTTCTTGTGCAGCAAGACAATTGTGTAAATATGTATGCATAGGGGCAGCTAGGTGGTGCAACAGAATGATCACCAATCCTGAAATCAGGAGGACCTGAGTTCAAATCTGGTCTCAGACACTTAACACTTCCTAGCTGTGTGACCCTGGGCAAGTCATTTAACCCCAACTGCCTCAGCAAAAAAAACAAACAAACAAATAAACAAACAAACAAAAATGTATACATACATTGGACTTAACGTATATTTTAATATGTTTAACATATATTGGATTACTTGCCATCTAGGGCAGGGAGTGAAGGGAAGGAGGGGAAAATTTGGGACTCAAAGTTTTCCAAGGGTCAATGTTGAATAATTATCCATGCATATGTTTTGGAAATAATAAGTTTTAATTAAAAAAAGAAATAGTAGGCACTAAACAAATGCTTGTTCTCTTATTTTAACTTATTTATTCTATTAGAAGTTAACACATGCTTATTGATTGATTGATTGAAGTTGCAATGATGCTGTGGAAGATTTTAATTAATATTAGAAGGTTCTTCAGTCTTGTTTAGAAGCCTTTCAAAGTCAAGTGCTAGAGGAAGATTTCCATATATAAGTAGAGATTTATATAATCTTGTCTCTGTTCCATGTCTTACTTTCTCTGTCTCAAGATCTGTCAATTGTATATCTAGGTTTCATGTTCATTTACTGGAATAAATGCAATGTGACATAAACATTCAGCTCTTCTATCTCGATGACACATGGATTTATGTATATAGGAATATGTCAATTCAGAAGGCAAATAGTACAACTGTTCAAATAACTAAATAATTTGCTAAAAAAAAAGCACTATAACAATAATGATGATAGTATTTCTATAAACACTATAAATATATATACATATATATATATATATATATACTATAAATAAATAAATTTACTCTAAGTTTTGCAAACTGCTGTATATCTATCAGTAATTTGATTCTCAAAATAGTCTGTGAGATAGACTTATTATCTTCACTTTACAGATAACACTGAAACTGGAAAGGAGCATGATATAATAGAAAATGTTCTAGTTTTGGGATCAAGAAACCTGGTTTCAAATCTTTACTACATCATATAGTATCTGCATAACTCTGGGTAACTCATTTGAATTCTTTAGCTTTTAGTTTCCTCATGTTTAAAATGGGGAGAGAGGAATTAAACTAAATGAATTCTCAGTTTTCTTTTATTTCTAAATCTATGTTCCATATTTTATTAATCTCAGAACAAGATGTTTCTATCTTGAAAGGGAACCTCAAGTATAAGAGATAGTTGCTCTGGAATAAAAAATACATAGATTAATTTCCTACCACTTGTCACTTAGTTTTACATGGTCCTTAGTTTCCTCAGATTGAGCAAATTGAACTAGATTATCTCAGTTATCCTCCAACTCTAGAGATTTATGATCTTGTGACAAGAAGCTAAAGGGCATGATGGATAAATCATCATATTACAAAGGACTTGCATTCAAATCCAACTTCTGATACTTCCTAGGGCAAGTCATCTTGAACAAGTCACTAACATGCTTAGTCTCTGTCTTCATCTGTAAAATGTGCATAATCATAGCACTTACCTCACAGTATTGTCAGAATCATATTAGATAACATGTAAAATGCTTAGAAAACTGTACAGATGTTAGTTATTATTAACTGTTCTGGTAACATCATGGTACAATACAAAGTATTCTACATTTAAAGTTGGAGGAATTAGTACCTATATGCCCATTGAGTAAATCACTTAACCTCTTCAAGTCTTAATTTCCTTATTTGCAAAAATTAGTTGGATTAGTTTCCAGGATCCTTTCAAGTCCTAATTCTGTCATCCTATGACTTGTTAATTAATAGACAAGAATTTAAATGAAGAGCTGAGGTATACAAATAAAGATAAAACAGTCCTTGCCCTCAAAGAACACACATTCTAATAAGGATGTTATATTTTGTGTGTGTATATATATATATATATATATATATATATATATATATATATATATATATAACTAATAAATATTTCAGGTGGGATTTGAACTCATCTTTCTAGTTCCAAATTTAGATTTCTTTCCACTGTGTTAGTCTGTCCCTTGTGAATAGGAAGCCAGCATAGATCTTGAAGAGATTTTCTCCTTAAAATGCTTATCAGAATCTCAAGAGTAGCAGCACAGAGATGAGATGTGCTGAGATAGACAAGGGGGTATCAGCTCAGCATTGGGACATATGTCATATTATTGTATCTGTCCATTTCTGTTTCCTAACACGATTCTTCTAAAGCAAATATGCTACAAGGTTTTCTCACAGCTCATTGGCCTTTGTTCTTTAAGGATTAGACGTTTTGATGAGGGCTGAGGAAAATATAGCACAGCAATCCCCAGAATGCTTTTCAAGTAATTTGCAATTTGCTTTCTAACAAAACTAAAGTGTCAAGGGAATGTTCTCTTGAAAACACACACATACATACATACACACATACACACACATAGAGATGCTACTTAAGCTGCTGAAAGGAAGAAAATAATTTTATCAGCAACCTCTTTTATTTTCTTCACCAATAAGGCAATAATGTCTAGATTATGTGTATATAGGATTGCCGCATAAAACATTTAGGACCATATGTCCAGTTTTCAGAATGACTTTTTCCAAAAATAACAGTTCCCAGAATGACTTTTTCATGATAAAATGAGAGAGCTTTAGAGTTAGAAAGAACTTCTGAAGCATCTAGCCCAATTACCTTAACAATCAATCTCTGTTATATCTTTCCTGGCAAGAATATTCCCCAGAACACTGGATCATTGGATTTTGAACTAGAAGGTATCACAGAGTTCATTGAGTTAAACTCATGATATATATGAGAAAATTGAGACAGTCCTCACTTAGGACTATACAGATATTAAATAAAGTATAGGTTCTAACCCAGATTTTCTTTCTCATGCCAAATCTAGCCAAATGCTCTGGTAGAAAAACATTGAATTTGGAGTCAGGAAAACTTATTGGTGTATAAAGAATTCCAAGGAGAGGAAAATTCTGTTATCAATTCATGTCAGTACTTTCTATAAAATTTATAGTCTTAGAGATTTGCATTAAAAAAACATTGACTGTCAATAAAAAGTTATTTAAAAAACAAACAAAAAACACTGAGACAATGATTCAAAGTCATAGAGTCACAATGGGTCAAAAGTGGAACATGAACTCAAATTCTCATATAAGTGTCATGACTCACTCTCTATCCATTCTACTATGGCTGTCTCTAGGACAGAATTAGCTGAAATAATTGATTATTATAGGAAGCTATCCTCCAATAGGCTTCCTCATTCTAATAGGTAAACTCTTAGACCAAGTTGTCTATACTTTCACTTCCTTCCTTAACCTCTTCATTGTTTTACTTCCAGCCTATCATTCAATAGAAACTGCTGTTTCCAAGATTACTAGCAAACTCTTTCTTGCAATATATGAATAAACTTTTCTAATTCATTATCCTTCTTGATCATTTTTCCTCTGTTGACCATCCCCTTCCCCTACTCTCTTAACTTTTAACATCTTGTTCTTTCCTTGATACCCTCTTACTAGGCTCATTATATTCAGTCTCCTCTTCTGGATTATTGCCTATGTTCCACTTTCTAAGAAAAATATGTGTTTCAAAGTTCTATGCTGGGCCTTTTTCTCTCTTTCATACACCTTACACTGATTTTGTCATCTTTTATGGAGTTACAGAATCACAGATAAAACATAAACTTCTCAGTTTGATATAATCTGGTTTTAAACTGCCTTTCCAGGCTTAATTCAAATTTTTGCCATTAATGTATTCTATATTCCAGCCAAACTGTCCTATTTATTTTTATACAAGTTCAGTCGTCCCTCTCTAGTTTCTGTTGTATTGCAAATTATCCCCCATGATTCCATTTAGTATCAACTTCTTAGAGTTGCTTCACTGTTCATACTATGTGACATCCTCCTTGAGGGCTGGAATACTTCTTTTTTTCATAATTATAACTTTTTATTGACAGAACCCATGCTTGGGTAATTTTTTACAACATTATCCCTTGCACTCACTTGTTCCGACTTTTTCCCTCCCTCCCTCAACCCACTCCCCCAGATGGCAAGCAGTCCTATACATGTTAAATATGTCACAGTATATCCTAGATACAGTATATGTGTGCAGAACCGAACAGTTCTCTTGTTGCACAGGGAGAATTGGATTCAGAAGGTAGAAATAACCCGGAAGAAAAACAAAAATGCAAACAGTTTACATTCATTTCCCAGTGTTCTTTCTTTGGGTGTAGCTGCTTCTGTCCATCACTGATCAATTGAAACTGAGTTAGATCTCTTTGTTGAAGAAATCCACTTCCACCAGAATACATCCTCATACAGTATTGTTGTTGAGGTAAATAATGATCTCCTGGTTCTGCTCATTTCACTCAGCATCAGTTCATGTAAGTCTCTCCAAGCCTCTCTGTATTCATCCTGCTGGTCATTTCTTACAGAACAATAATATGGGCTGGAATACTTCTTGCCTTATTTTTCTTCATGTTCTTAACTCTTAGCACAGTGCTCGGTAAAACACAAGAAAGTACTTAGTAAATGCTTATTAATTTAATTATTTAAGAATACTATGACACAGGAAGCCTTTGTTAATCCTTTTGAATGTTTTGCTTTCTCCTATTGCTAATGATCATGTCTTAACTATTTAGGAATATATCTCTTCTAGTAGAAGAAAGTTCCTTGAGGGAAGGGATTGTTATGTATTTTGTCTTTTTATTTTCACTGTCTAATATGATGCCTTATGCAGAGTAACAGTTAAAAAAAAATCTTTTCAGATTAGATGGACTGTATTTGAAGAGTAAACTAATAGTGTGTCCATAGGAGTCCCCTTTCCCTCTTTTTTTGGTTGTTGTTGAAATTATTGGGGTTAAATAACTTGCCTACAGTCACACAGGTAATACATGAGAGGCCTCCTGATTCTGGGACTGGTGCTCTATCCTCTGTGCTACCTGTCTGCCCCAATCTTTCCATCTTTTTTTGCCAACATTCCAGGATTTTTGTTTCAACTCCCTTCCCTAGGGAGATGAAAAAATATTCTTACCCTCCTGTCCCAATTACAAAAAAAAAAAAAAAAAAAAAAAAATTCTTGTTATGACTGTGTTTGCAATGACTACCTTACCTGAAGTTGCTAGGAGAAAAACATTATGTTAATGAAACCTCTGAGAAAGTAAAGTAGCTGGAACAGTTCAACTAAACTAACACAAATATAGCAAATGAAATCTAGTATATAGGGGCAAGTAATGAGAATAATAAACATAAAAAATTTTATTTTCAAACAAGTTCAGAATGAGAAAGTTTGCTTTTTATTTTAATGGCTGTATTCCTCAAATAGTTTCATTTACCAGGTAATCAGTTAGAAAATATAGATGCTAAGTGAGAAAGGGAAAAATAATGATCAGAATGAATCAGCTATTAATGGGTTTGATTATTCTCTTTCCTTTAGTGAAAACAAGTATACAAATGTCAATTCTCATCCCCTCGCCCCTACCAAAGTCCCCAAACAATGGAAATAGATATAATCAATTCTGAAGTCAAATTTGATGGGCATATAATAAGCATTTAACAGAGTTATACTTAAGTGTGCTTGTAAATTCTGTGTGTGTGTGTGTGTGTGTGTGTGTGTGTGTGTGTGTGTAAAAGAGAGGGGAGAGAGAGAGAGAGAGAGAGAGAGAGAGAGAGAGAGAGGACAGAGAGGAGTAGGGAGAGAGGGGGGAGGAGGAAGAGAGAGAGAGAGAGAGAGGGAAAGAGAAGGAAAGAGAGAGAGAAAGAGGGAGGGGTGGGGAGAGAACAATCTTCCCTGGAGACAACAGTGTTAGGAAGGACATGGAGTAACACTTTTACAAAGTGTTCATAATCAATCTGAAGTGTACTGTCCAACATATCCAATCCCTAGAAGCATGAGAAAGGTCACAGGATAAACTCTAGAAGAAATGACATAGCAATAGGATCCTTAGTTTCATTACCTGGGTTCAGAGAAGAGAGTAAGGGTAAAAAGTGGTGGGGTTTAGACAAGAGAATAGCCACAGGGAAGAGGCCCATTCCCTCTGGATGTCAACGCCCTAGGCCATAGTCCTTATGCCCTGCCCTATGGCTTTCATATAAATTCATACAATTTTAAACTAGAAGGTTTAAAAATGACTATATTTTATCTAAAAACATGTTACATGTAGTTTAGAAAACATGCATTTTTTCAATTTTTTTCTCAGCTATTTTTCAATATTTAATTTTGTAATCAACAAACATTTGTTAAGTATTTGTTATGTGCAAAATGCCGGGTATGTAAAGAAAAAATGTGAAATAATTTCTTCTCAACCTAAGGACCTTACATTATATGGAGGAAATTATATATCCATGCATACAGAACATGGATTTTGGAAAGGCAAGGCAAAGCTTCATATAGGTTGTGATAGTTAAGCTGAATGATGAAGAAAATTAAAGATGCTAAGAGTTAAAGGTGAGAAAGAAAAACATTCTAGGCATGGAGAACAACCAATATAAAGGAATGGAGATGGAAAAAGAAATGCATGAAACTATAAGTAGGCAGTTTAAGTAGACCTTAGAATATATGAAGGGCAGAAGTATATAATATAAGTGAAAATATAGATTGAGCTGGTTATGTATGAAGTGCTTTTAAACTCTAAATGGAATAGTACTACAGGTAATAGGGAACCCCTGGATTTTATTGAGTTAAAGAAAAGACATGATCAGAACTGTGTTTTGAGAAATTCATTTTTTTAGCAGTTTTATGGAGAGTAAAATGAAGAAGAAAAAGACTTGAGGCAAAAATACTACTCTTTTGTGTTAGCTTAAATGTGATAAAAGCCTGAACTAGGTTGGTAGTTTATCAGTGGCGATAAGAAGATGTATGCAAGAGATACTGAAGATAGATTTAGAAACTGTTTGGATATGAGAAAGAAAAAGAAAGATGACTGGAAGGATGATAGTAGTCCAAGAGATATAAAGGGGAAAAAGGGAAAAGAAGAGGGTTATTAGAGGAAAAGATGAGTTCTATTTTAAATGGGTTGAGCATGAGATGCTTACTGGACATAAAATTCAAAATGTATATTTAATAGGTGGCAAAAAAAAAAGATGTCAGGAAGACAGGTTGGATATATAGATTGGGTAGATAGATGTTTAGAGATATATGCTTAAAGATATTATGTTTAAATTAAAGCTTAAATTTATTAAATATATATGCTTAAATCCATTGTGCTTATTAAATTATCAGGAAAAGAATGTAGAGAGAAAAGAGAAAAGGGCTCAAGACTGAGTAGTAAGGAATGATTTCACAGAAAATAGGCAGGCACATGCACATAGATAGGAAGACAAATAAGTGACAGCTGTGTCACAAAAACCCAGGGATGACAGAATATCAAAAAAGAAAATGCGATCCAAAGTGTAAAATTCTGAAGAGAGAGCAAGATAAAAATAGAGAAAAGATCATCAGATTGGGCAATTAAAAAAAATAAAATAACTTTAGAGAGAACAGTTTCCAATGACTGGTGAGGTCCAACCTCAGACTGCAAAGCCATGAATGTAAAGAATTTTTATTAGAAGTTCAGTTCAGAAAACAGGAAGAGATTTAAGAAAATAATGAGGGTAATCTCTTCCCCTCATGCTTACTGGAGTAAATAACAGTATACACATAAAATTTGTTTCATTAATCTACATGCTTGGTCTTTCAGAATATCATAGTCCAACTCCTCTACTCCTTTAACGTGGAATTTGCTAAATTTTGTCTGATACTAACTGTGGTTCAATAATATTTGAATAGTTTGTCTTTGGCTAGTTATAATATTTTCTCCTTGAATTGTACTGGAATTTGGCTATAATATTTCCAGGAATCTTCATTTTGGGATTTCTTGAAGTAGGTGATTGGATTATTTCCATTTTTATTTTACCCTCTAGTTCTGAAATATTGGGACAATTTCTTGAATGTGTAGGCTGTTTTTTTGTGATCATGGCTTTCAGGTAGTTCAGTAATTCTAAAATGATCTCTCCTTAATCTATTTTCCAGACTGGTTATTTTTTTAATGAGATATTTTACATTGTTTTATATTTTTCATTTTTGTTTGCCTTTGGTTTAATGCTTCTTGATTTCATATGTAATCATGAGCTTCCTCCCACTTGCCCAATTCTATTTTCAAAGAATAATTTTTTTTCAGTGAACTTTTATATCTTTTTTTTTTCCATTGGACTTATTCTAATTTTTAAGGAATTCTTTTCATAAGTGAATTTTTGTGTTTCTTTTGCTATTGGTTTAATTCTGTTTTTTAAAAGTTATATTCTCCAGTATGATCCTCTATTATTATTCTGGCAAGTAGGTAGCACAATAAATAGCATATTGGTTGTGAAGTCAGGAGAATAACTGAGTGAATACTGCCTCAAAACATTTACTAGTTTGGTGATGCTAGACAAATCACTTAACCTGTCTCAGCCTCAATTTTCTCACCTATAAAATGAGGATAGTAAAGCATAAAGGATAAAATGTGAGAATCAAATGTGGAAACATATTAAATACTATATTTAATATTACACAAACCTCAAAGTACTATATAACAGCTATTATTATTGTTGTGAGTTCAATGTTCTTTGCATCTCTAATTGGATCTACAACTATCTGCTTTGAAATGTATGTGTAGATTCCCATTCATCCCCTATCTTTTAAAAATTGTTTTTCCTCAAGTTTATACTGAGCACACTCAGAGTGCATCGAGTGAGTTCACTTTGAGAAATACATTGTATAAAACACAAGTTTTTTCATCTCTATGTTTTCCATTGACAGCTAGAACGTGATTTATAAAGGCTTTATTCAAATGATCCTGGGCTTGTTCTCTGAACTAATGGCCAACAGCAGAGTTTATTTCAAACGACTTAGATGATGATGACCCAAATCATGAAGCACTTGCCTAGCCCTCCAACCAGTCAGAGCAAACCAAAAGATTTCTAGTATCTCTGGTATCCCAGTGGGAAGTGAATTTGTTTCCTTGCTAAGCACACTACTTGAAACACACTCCTTGAAAAGCTTGTGTCAGACACAAAGTCATAAATTTAAAAAATACTGGTATTAACATTTCATAGACTAGGCTTTGTTTAAATATTTAGTGCCTTAAAGCAAAGCCTCTGAATAAAATTGAATTGTAAAAGATAACAGGCAGTAAAACAAATGAGGTGCTCTCAACATGTTTCCAGAATGTACCTACAATAACAGGCAGCTAGATGATACAGTAGATAGAGTGCTAAGCCTGGAATTAAGAAGTTTATATCTGGCCTTAGACACTTACTATCTGTGTGATGCTGGGAAAGTCATTTAGCTTCTGTTTGTCTCAGTTTCCTCAATTGTAGAATGGGTATAATGATCACACCTACCTGCTAATACCCAGGTTGTTGTAAAGATTAAGTGAGATAGTATTTGCAAAGTGATTAGCACAATGTCTGGCATGTAACAGCAGGTGCTAAATAACTGCTTGTTTCCCTCCTAAAATGGAGAGAAAAATTAAAGAGCAGCTTATTTCATAGGCTTATATTTAATGTTTTCAGGGATCTGACCTGTGGAGCAGACAGAATCAGAGTACCTGAGTTTGAATCTGACCTCCTCCCTCATTTTGAAAATAAGGAAACTGAGTCACAAAAAGTAGAAGTAATTTGTCCAAGATTGTACTTATATCACAATTTCATCTGATTTTTATACTTATGAAAAAAATCATCTTAATTTCGAATTCTAACCTCATTCCTTACTGAGTAGGTTAGAGAGAAATGGAATAGTGTACATTGACAGCATTTATTTATGAGTATTAGAGGTGGCCAGATATAAATTGGTTTGAATATCAACAATATTAAATGAATAGAGATTGCTCTGACCCACATGATCGTATCAAACTCTCTTCTCCAAAGAGGCTTAAAGGATGTGGCTATCTTTCCCATTTCTTGCCCCTTATTTTGGTGGCTCCATCTGACCTTCAAGATGAATATTTTTGTTTTTTTCTTTTGTTGGCAGTGTTTATTTTTCCTTTCAAGCAGGAAAAAAAATCTGGCTCGAAGTGTTAGCGAGTTTCATTACAGAACAGGCTTAGACTTGCAGACCTAGAGCTTGGTTACTGTCACATAAGACTTTCGTTACCATTTCTTTCTTTGATCCCCCTCTGGCTTTTTCAACTTTTTCTTTTTAGCTTTCAGATTATCAAAGAATATCATAAGCCATAAAAGGAATAACTCTGAAGAAAAGACAAAGATAAAGAGAGAATACTAAATCCTTTGAAAGCTTTTATCCTCTTTTTCCTTTTGCTACCAAATATGGAGAAGGGAATAAACATTTACATGGTACCTACTATGTGCTTTTATGGATAATCTCTCTTTTGATCCTCACAAATCAAACTCGGTGACTTTGACTCTGCAAGGTAAGTTCTATTATTCTCATTTTAGAATTGAGAAAACTGAGTCATATAGAGTTTAAATGACTTGTCAGGATCATATAGCTATTAAGTGACCGAGTTTGGATTTGGGCTCAAATAATCCTGATTCCAGGCTCAGTATTCTATCCATCATGTCTCCTGTATGCTTTATTATCAGCAGGTCTTGGATGAAGGTGGAAATGAAGAGGAAGTGGCTCCAAAAATGTATGAAATTCTATTTTATACAAATTAGAGGCTGCAAAACTTGCAAAGTAGTACATTTCCAACATCCTTTTATAAATAGTAAGGGATCAGTGATGAATGAACAAATGAATGAATGAGTAAAAATTTTCTTAGCAAGAAATACATTTAGAACTTGAAAAAATTTCTGAGGTAATTTAGCTCAACTCTCCTTCATTTTACATATGTGAAAACTGAGGCTGAGAGAGGTTAAAAATTCTAGGGAGGTCACAGGAAATAATAAAGCCAGTATTCAAACTAAAAAAAAAAAAAATAGTTTAACCACCTAGATTTACTGGAGCTCCTTTACTATTAAGAAGAGGCCAGACTGACCTGGGAATCAAAACCAGCCAAGCTAGAGATGAAATTAAGCATTCCTTAAACTAGGCAAATAAGAAATTCTTTGCTGTGTTTGCACATTGGAAGTTCCTTGCAATACTACATAATGAACTCAGAACCTCCCCTGCCAAGCCAGATGACCAATTCAGACTGATTCATGTCAATTCCCACTTGTGGAAAACAACCTAGTCCAGGGGTGACCTGATAAAACTACTATACTATTACACTTTACCTCCCTCATACTGTGATTTTTGTCTTTGTAACTCCTGCTGCCTATTGCCATCCTGAGATAAATTCTAGCTGTGCTTCCCACATATGGAATAAACCCACACATTCAACCTGTTTGTCTTTCTTAAATTCAAATTCTGGGGAAAAAATGCTGACATTAATGTCATGACTTGACTAGGATGATGGGGATTTGGAGAATTTGGATTCTTCCCACACAGCAACCAGATTTGCTGCCACAGGACTTATTGTTCCTGAACTCCAGACATTGACATTTGAATGAATTCCTTCCCCAAATAACTCCTTCCTTTCTTGTACTCCCACTTGTTCAGTCACAATCCTCTATTCCTCTCTAAGCAAGTGCTGGGATCAGAGACCACATCACATTGTGTAGGTCTCCTCTGAAGGCATATGCTCTGTAATTTGGGCATGAGTCAGTTAGAATCTCAGTCAGACTTGCAATTAGAAATTCTGATGGTCATAAGTATTTGCCAGTGCTGGTGTTAGTTAACTAAAGACAGCATTGAATTCCACTGGGCTCTAATGACTGTTCCAAAATGCTTTATTTTAAGAAATTAATGCAAATGGTCTATAAGATATCTATATCAGAGTGGGAATGTTTCTTCTCTATTCCTCAGACACTTTGTATCATTATACTGCTCCAGGATCACAGCCCTTTCCTGTTGTGAGATGAAAATAATACAATGATTGTCTAGTGCTTAACATAGTGATTACCATATGCCAAGGGCTACAGTATCATCATTTGTGTAATCAAATGTAATAGTTTCATATCTGATAACTCAAAAGTGTTTTTTGTATGTGATATTTGGGAAGTGGAATTCTGTAACCTATACTTTATGGTTTGTGCTATTGTATTTCTAAATTGTGTTATCTTTCTATTTTTATATTTTGAAATCTGAGAGACTATTGCTAACCAGAAATGTCATCAGATAAAACCTTCCTTTTAATCTGGATGTTGTTACACATAGATTAGGCTTTTAAAAGAATGTGGGAAAATATTTGGGGGAATATTTGAAAAATGTTAAATATTTAATGAAGTATATTTAATGATGTTGCTAATCTATTACTTATTTGATGTATGTATGAAGCCCCAAAATATGGGTAGTTTTAATTCTTAAATAAAGGATTAATGAATGTTAGTTGGGTTTTTTGTTGTTGTTGTTGTTGTTGTTGTTGGGTGTAATTGTTTGATATTTGATGACTTTTTATGGCTTTTTTTTTAGCTATGATCAACAAAAGGTGCTAATGTTGAGATGAATGATTTTCTGTGTAAAACGCTACCAGATTGGTAATATATAATGTTTTTATGGTGTTGGTATATTTCTAAAATTTGTTATATTTTATAATATGAACCATTTGGTACTGGCTAAGAAATAGAGTAGTGGATCAGTGGAATAGATTAGACATACATGATACAATAATCAAGGCCTATAGCAATCTAGTATTTGATAAACCTCCAAGCTCCAGCTTCTGGAATAAAAACTCAGTATTTGATAAAAATTGATGGGAAAACTGAAAAATAATATGTCAGAAACTCGGCATAGACCTATATCTCACACCCCATACCAAAATAAGGTCAAAATGGATATATTATTTGGGCACAAAGGATGATACCATAAACAAATTAAGAGAACAAGGGATAATTTACCTATCAAATTTTTGAAGAAGGTAGGAACTTATGAACAAAGAAGAACTAGGGAACATTATGAAAGATAAAATTGGCAACTTTGATTACATTAAATTAAAAAGTTTTTGCACAAACAGAACCAACAGACACAAATTAAAAGGGAAGTACAAAGCTGGGGGAAATCTTTATAGCCAGTTTTCTGATAAATGTCTCATTTCTAAAAATATATAAAGACCCATGTCAATTTTATAAGAATACAAATCATTTCCCAATTGATAAATGGTCAAAGGATATGAATAGACAATTCCCAGGTGATAAAATTAAAGCCATCTCGAGTTATATTGAAAAAAATGCAAATTAAAACAACTCTGAAGTAACACCTTACACTTCTCAGATTGGCTAAAATGACAGAAGATAATGATAAATATTGGAGGAGATATAGGAAAAATGGAATACTAATTCATTGGTGGTAGAATTGTGAAATGATCCAACCATTCTAGAGAGGAGTCTGGAACCATGCCCAAAGGGCTATAAAACTGTGCATACCCTTTGACTCAGCAGTGCCATTGCTAGGTCTGTATCCCAAGAAAATAATAAAGAAGGGAAAAGAACTCATATGCAAAAATGTTTGTAGCAATTCTTTTTGTGTTAGCAAAGAATTGGAAAATGAATAGATGCCCATCAATTGGGGAATGACTCACAAGTTGTAGTATATGAAGGTAATGGAATATTATTGTTTTATAAAAATGATGAACAAGCTGATTTTAGGAAGACCTGGAAAGATTTACATGAACTGGTGCTGAGTGAAACAAGTAGAATCAGGAATACATTGTATACAATAACAGCAAGAATGTGCAATGATCAACTATGAAAGACTTGGTTCTCAGTATTCAATGATTCAAAGCAATCCCAATAGACTTTGGACAGAAAATGCCACCTGCATCCAGAAAAAAAGGTTAAGAAGACTGAATATAAATCAACACTTGCTATGTTTACTTCTTTTTCTGTTTTTTTTTTTCTTTTTCTCCCATGGTTTTTCTCTTTTTCTCTGATTTTTCTCTCCCAACATTATTTATAAACAGTATATGTTAAAAATAATTTAAAAATTAAAAAATAAGCAATATATTGTATGATTTGGCAAATAATTATATCACATATGTTGTCAGAAAATCAGTTTCTCTTATAATCTGAATGTTGTCAAATCATATTGTTTAAAAAAACTGAATGGATGGGTTAGAAAGTATTTAAGTCATTCAATCAGTTTTGCTGACCATGTACTTTTTTTTTTTCTCTTTTGGCTTATAAAAACTTAATCTTCTCTTCATTGTAAGTATCTTTTGATCAAACAAAGTTTGTAACTAGGAATTTTGTAATGATTAGTTATTTATTCTGTTATAGCAATTTTGGAAATTTACTTAAAGAAATTTTATAACAACTTAGATTTGATAAATTCCAATTATAAGATTTATTTTTGCTTTAAGGTTGAATAAGAGAGAGATATCTGTCATTTTAAGATGACAACTAATTTACTTCATAAAAGTTTAGCAATTCTTTCTTTTAATATCCGAATAAATTTTAAATTGCTTTTAAGAAAGGAAAATTCTTAGGAAGAAATGTTTAAGTTAAAATGGAAAAAAAAATACTTTTGTAAAAATATTTTGTGTGATTTTTGGAAGACCTACTAAATTTTCATTTGTAAGCTAATTTACTGCCATAATAATTTGATATCGATTTACCATAATTACTGAAACTTTAGGACTTTAATATTCTTTTTGAATTTTCAATCTTAGATTTACTGTGTCCTTGGATTGTCCTTATTCAGAAAATTATTGTATATTCAGTGTATATATTCAGAAAAACTGAATCAAGTCATCAGCTCAATGGAAGCAATATTTGAAATCTAAGGCTAATGAATATCTGTCTCTGGGAATAAGGTGAGGAATTTATGTAGAAAAGGCTAAGGTGGATTCTTACTTCATTTCCCCATATGAGAAATCTGTCTAGCTAGTTCCATATACTAAGCAATTTCTAGTGGTGTAGTCTTTGAGGACCATTTTTGATGCTGTTTTAACTATGTCCTATAACTCTTACAGCCATTTTCTTTTATCTGAGCAAACAAAAAATGGAAATTTGCCATAGAATTATTAGTTGTTAGAATAATAATAAGGCAGATAAATTCCTGTAACAAGTTTTTAAGTGGGAAAGATCTTGCTGTTTTGATCAGAATTTGTTGTCTCACCAAGGCCTTAGCAAAAATTAAATTAGTGCTTGAATTTCTGAAGTATTTTTTTTTTCTGAAAGATATGAGCATAATTTGGCAAACAAACTTGTGAAACAAAAATGTAAGTAGTGAGGTCAAAGTTACAAAGCTTTTTGGTTTTTGTGTTAAGGAACTGGATTTCAGTCCGGTGGTTACAAAGTCTTAATGTATGAGCTATCTTGTGTCACCTTAATGGGACAGTGGATTTTATTTATGTTTGTTATTTGATCTGAAATTCAAATATGTGTAGAATTGTATGGGACTACTTAAGAGTCACCTTAAAGATGTTCTCATTGTTTGTGGGAATTCTGGGAACAGGGTCTCTGTTTATATTTCTCTGAATATGGTTAATAACTGATCATATTTTACTAAAGACAATATATCATAAAATTATTGACTCTACAATTTAAATTTTCACAGTTATACATCCCAGGTCTTTGGTTGTATAAGCATTTTCAAGCAAAATCATTTGTGTAATGTTGAACTTAAAACGATCTACTTAGCATGAGTACTAGCTATATCAAAATAAGATGTGAATTTTCTGTGATGGATCTACTCTTTTTACCAATATAAGATTATAGTCAAAACTTTTTATTTAGGATATGTGATCCTTGAGAGCTGTACTCACTTGAAGATCTTTTTATTGGAACTTGCAATTTAAGACCTTGTGGTACTATTAACTGATATTATTCTGAGTCTGACTCTACATAGGATTATCAAGAAATGCTATTGAGTCAATGATCCATGATGCCAACAGTTCTTTGAGGTTCATATGCATAAAATGTAGATGGAGTTCTAATGGGAGCTCATTCTAATTTATTCACAATAAGGCAAGGTAGGATTCCCTCCATTCAATTTCCCCAACATGAAATTCTGCACTTTCTACAACAAGAAATTCTACATTTCTGGGTGACTCAAGCCTGGCTCAATGCAATTGGCCATCTATATAACTTTCCCCCCCAGAGGACATCAAAATAAGAGAATATTTTCCCTTATGTCTATATCCTTTTGTAACAAATTTTTATAATCAAGAAATTTTGCAAGTACAGCACTAAATCTATCAATTTATAGATAGATACTGGAACATCTTTGAGTCATTATAATAGGATGGAAGTATGACTATCTTATAATTTAACCTAAGTTTATGATTAAATTATAATATAAAGATCATATTCTCCAAAAGGGGAAATGACTAGACAAGGTAATGTGAAAGTTTTCTAATCAAATGGAATCGTGAATTTTGAGAAAAGCAACAGAAATAGACTTTTTCTCTAAGATACAAATTGATCATTTTAAAGGGCAGAATAACCGGCCATAAATGAAGCTTCCTAAGGACAAAGGACTAGAATTAGGCAATTTACTAGTGAATCTAGAAAACATTATAATAAATACAGGATAGAAGTAGTGAATGACAGACATGAAACATCTGGGGCTATCCTTTCTGCATGCTCTACACCATAAACTTGTGCCATTCCAACTGTGGCCCTTTGTTCCTATCCAGACACCCACTCTAAGGGAGTATTTGGTTAGCAGCATACCTCTGTTAAGATGAGACAAAGTTAAACTGTAAATTTTCTTGGTTACCTTGGTGATATGTAAATCTCTTTTCTAAGAACTAGCCCATTGTGAGACATCTAAGTGATCTGATCTGTACTTAATGTAATTATGGAATTAAGAGGAATTGTGAGAAAAACTTTATTGCATTGTTTTAACCTAGCACTGTGTGGATTGGATCATCTTTTTGCATTGTTTCATAAATTTTAGCTAGAGACATGTGAGTACTGACTGGAAGCAGCAGATTCAAAGAATGATGCAAGGAGTTTTCTCTAAGAGATCTACTGCCAAAGCTGCCAAACTTGTGAGCATGGATTCCTGGATCATCTGAAGAAAGTCTTTACTTCTGAGTGAATTGCAAAACAGGACCTCAAGTTTTATCTAGTATGGACCCAGAAGCAGATGGCATTCAGATGAGACAACTGTCCCAAGAGTTCAGACCAGGGCTGCCTTTGAAGGCAATTTATTTCTCTGGAGTGAAGATATTCAAATTATTGAAGCTTGATTACTATTTTCTCAGGAAATTGATAATAGGAATGCTATTCAAATATAGCCTATATGACCTTTTTGATTCAACAACTGTGATTCCTCAGATGTCACTGTTATAATATGGTTAAATATTTTCAGATAAAAGAATGGCCAACCAGGTGGATAGAGTGCTGAGCCTGGAGTCAGGAAAACTCCTCCTCTTGAGTTAAAATCCAGCCTAAGATATTTACTAACTATGGGACACTGAGAAAGTCATTTAAATGCTGTTTGTCTCACTTCTTCATCTAAAAAATGAGTTGGTCCCAGGGCTGGAGGAGACTGTCATCTCAAAGAATCCAGCGGACGGCATCCAGCCACCAGCCACCAGCCTCCAGCCTCCAGCAATGAATGGAGGAACCCCCACTTCTGAAATACCTTTTCTCTAAACAAAGGAAGGGGTAAGAAGCACGAGAAAACTTCTATCAAGCTGGGGGAGGCCATAAATCCTAAAAACCCAGACAGGATGTCTGAATACACAGAAGTAAAGATATCAGTGAGGTATCTTGGAATATTTTAGAGGGATATTGTAAATTCTTGAGGGCAGAAAAGAGTCAGGAGGTCTACTCTCTTGTTTATCTTGCTAACAATTTATAACTTTAGAGCAAATAGTCCTCAATCTTAATGGGCCAGAACGGGGTTTACAGCTAAGAGGATTGAGACAGAACAGTTAAAGAAACGGAGATAAGGGAAACTAGTGCAGGGAAACTGAGTCAGGACAGTTAAAGAGAACTGTGGCATAACAAAAATAATGAAAAAACAACAACGACCAGCTACATGTACCTGATTATGTGGTTTTGACAACCAGTTGAACAGGAACCAAAATTTCTTGTAAAATGTTAATCTAGGAAGAAGGAGCCCAAAAGATATGAATTTATAAACCAATATAGCTTATAAGCAAATAATAATGGAAAAAGCATTGGATTTGTCAGCTTTTTATTCAAGTTAAATCTATGAAGGACAAACATGTTTAGTTTTATCTGTGGGTTTGTTCTTTCCAAGGAGGCAGACATGCATACATGGGATCAAGGTGGCCTTAGGCAACAGGGGTTATAAAGACAAAAATTCTAGTGCAGGGGATGCAGTGGAGAGTTGGAGGAAGTATTGGTCTTATCAGGTCTTTCTTGAGTTGGATTGTTTTTCAGAAGTGGGAGTTGACATGGATCAGTCTGAGTTGATTATGGCACATCAGGGAGAGTTCTGGTTCAGTATGGCAGTACTGCAAGGAACCTCCCATATTCCCAACTTAAGGAATACTCAGTTTTATCTGATTCCCAGGTCAATCCATCTTCTTGTAATGGAGCTCTAGCAAATCAAGGTGATTAGTAAAATCATTAACCATTCCATTTTCAGGATCACTTCTTCTGTTCAAGAGAATGCCAGAGGCATTCCTCAAAGATCAAGAGAAATGGGCCACAGATAGCATTATTTTATTCATTAGGTCTTTCCTTCCTTCTACTGCTGGAATCCTTTCCATCTTTCTAGTGATCTTTCCTGGGATCTGCCTAGGCCTAACTCTGGCCCATAAGTGCTTTACTACCTTGGTGAACAAGCTTTCCTTCAAGGGAGAAGTTTCTTGCCATTGTAAACCAATAGATAGTAGGAGAAAGTAGCTGTCTTCCCTGAAGAGGCTGAATTGCTGATACTCAAAAGATGGTAGTTTAGAAATTGTCAGAGAAAATGTGATACATCTTAAACAGTTAATACGCAATCTGAAGTTTAGCAGGGGGTGGAAGAAAGACTCAGCAGGAGAGATGCCATTTTTTCCCCATCCATACAAGAGCTCCAATTACATGGGTGTCTAAGTATGTGTCTTTTGTGTAAATTCACTGGTCAAAAGAGGAATTAGAGATCGTTATTGATTACAAAATAGATAACTTTGATTATATTAAGTTAAAATGTTTTTATCCAAACAAAACTAATGCAAACAAGATTAGAAGGGAAGCAATAAACTGGGAAAAACATTTTTACATCCAAAGGTTCTGATAAAGGTCTCATTTCTAAAATATATAGAGAATTGACTCAAATGTATAATAGTTCAAGCAATTCTCCAATTGATAAATGGTCAAAGGATATGAACAGACAATGTTCAGATGAAGAAATTGAAACTATTTCTCGTCATATGAAAAGATGTGTCAAATCACTATTGCTCAGAGAAATCAAATTAAGGTAACGCTGAGATACCACTAAATACCTGTCAGATTGGATAAGATGACAGGAAACAATAATGACCAATGTTGGAGAGGATGTGAAAAAACTGGGACACTGATCCATTGTTGGTAGAACTGTGAACAGATCCACCATTCTGGAGAGCAATTTGGAACTATGTTCAAAAGTTATCAAACTGTGGATACCCTTTGATCCAGCAGTGTTTCTACTGGGCTTGTGTCCCAGAGATCTTAAAGGAGGGAACAAAAATGTTTGTGGCAGTACTTTTTGTAGTGGCTAGAAACTGGAAACTGAACGGATGCCCATCAATTGGAGAATGGCTGAATAAATTATGGTATATGAATGTTATGGAATACTATTGTTCTGTAAGAAATGACCAACAGGATGATTTCAGAGAGGCCGTACATGAACTCAAGCTGAGTGAAGTAAGCAGGACCAGGAGGTCATTATATACCTCAATAACAATACTATATGATGATCAATTTTGAGGGACATGGTTCTCTTCAATAATGAGATGAACCAAATCAGTTCCATTTGTTCAATAATGAAGAGAACCAGCTATACCCAGCAAAAGAAGTATGGGAAATGAGTGTGAGCATTTTCTCTCCCTCTATTTTTATCAAAAATCCCTTGCATTTTTGATTTCCTTTTCAGGTTATTTTTACCTTATGTCTTGGTCTGATTTTTCTTATGCAGCAAAATAACTGTATGAGTATGTAAACATATATTGCATTTAACATATACTTTAACATATTTAACATGTATTGGTCTACCTGCCATCTAGGGGAGGGGGTGGGGGGAAGAAGGGGAGAAGTTGGAACAGAAGGTTTTGCAAGGGTCAATGCTGAAAAAATTACCCATGCATATATCTTGTAAATAAAAAGCTATAATAAAATAAGAAATAATAGCAATAATAACAAAAGTCATAAATAATAATAGCAGCAACAACAATGATAGTAATTATATATTAATATCAGTAATTAATAATATATAACAGAATAGTTAGCATTTCCATCAGGGTCCTCAAACTATGGCCTGCAGGCCAGATGTAGCAGCTGAGGATGTTTATCCCCCTAACCCAGGGCTATGAAGTTTCTTTATTTAAAGGCCACCAAACAAAGTTTTTGTTTTTACTATAGTCTGGCCCTCCAACAGTCTGAGGGAGAGTGAACTGGCCCCTATTTAAAAAGTTTGAGGTCCCCTGATTTACATGGTACCTGCTGTGGGTCAGACATTCTGTTACATATTTTACAAATTTTTTCTCATCTGGTTCTCACAACAACTCTGAGATATTATTATTATTCCCATTTTAGAGTTGAAGAAACTGAGGCAGACAGAGGTTGAGTGACTTGCCCAGTGCCACATAGCATCTGAAGCCAGATCTTAATTCAGGTTTTTTTTTTTTTTTTTATTCCAGGCTGATTGTTCTAATAACTGTGCCATGGTTAACCAAATAATATGCTTTTTAGTTCACTGGTAAAGTGAAGATATCAAAAGAACTTTGTTGTTTATAATTTTGGATGGAGTAGATTTCTATGGGATCACTTGTGATGGTAGCCCCAGATGACAATGACTTTTGTAGAATTGATACATAAGCTCATAGACTGCGACCCCTATTTTCTGATGATGGGACTATTTAACCATTATTTTTGGTTCTTCTAACCGTGCAAAGATCTGTTTCTCTACATTCTTCATATATTTTGCTTTGTTATCTTCTCATACTACCATTATTTTGGCACAAGACCCTAACACCTCCAGTCTGGATTTTTGCAATAACCATTGATTGGTCTCCCTGTATTTTAGTGTCTTTACACTCTAGTGCATTCTTCCCTTTTAGCTATCCAAGTCATTTTTCTAAAGTAAATCTGACCATACCACCGCCTTCTCCCATTCGATAAATTTCAATGGTTTTCTACCATCTCCACAATATAATATCCTCTGTCTTTTAAAGCCCTTTATAACTTGACTACTCCTTGCATTTCCATTCTTACTCTACACACCCTGATATCCACTTAAACTATTCTTTCTGTTCCAGGATCAGGATACTTTGTCACCAGACTGGTACATTTTTACTGGTTGTTCCCTATGCCTGAAATTCTCCTTCCTCATATCTGCCAAAATTTACCTTTTCTACCAAGCCTTTCTCAATTCCACTTAATAATAATTCCTTCTCTTTGAAATTATTTCCAATTTATCATGTATATAAGATTTTTGTAGGGGAAGCTAGGTGACAGAGCGGATAGAGCTCTGTCCTTGGAGGTATGACGACTCACTTTTATGAGTTCAAATTTTTGTGAGACGCTTACTAACTGTGTAGTCCTGAGCAAGTCATTTAATCCTGTTTTCCTCAGTTTCATCATCTGTAAAATGAATTGGAGAAGGAAATGGCAAACCACCCCAGTATCTTTGGCAAGAAAACCCCAAATTGGGTCACGAAATTGGGTCAGTAATAACTGAAAGACAACTGAATAAAACACCATTTTTGTATATTTTGGTTTTTATCTTGTTTCCCTTATAAATTGTTAATTAAGG
The DNA here is from genome assembly GCF_016432865.1 of Antechinus flavipes. Taxonomy (NCBI): domain Eukaryota; kingdom Metazoa; phylum Chordata; class Mammalia; order Dasyuromorphia; family Dasyuridae; genus Antechinus; species Antechinus flavipes. Next base: position 301,728,252 of record NC_067401.1, on the reverse strand, counting down.
CACAAATTATTTTTGTCTTTCTTTAAATTTTCAGAGATTAGGATTGTGCCTGTCATACTCTAGATGATTAATACATGTTTGTTGGCTTGATTTTACTTGATTTTTGCCTGGCTCTGCATAATAATCACATAGACTTGCCAAACATTAGGTGCCTTATTTGCAGTTTCCTTGACAATTAATTCATTTACCTATATAAATTATTATAGTTTCCTACTCTTTATTTTCTACATGGAAGTTAATTACATAAAGTATTAAAGAAAAGAAATTTATTTCTTCACGATACAAAATTTATTAATGAAATGGAGTCAGCATCCTTTGTACCATAGCTTCCTTATGATCAAGATGACTTTTTGCAGTGTTGTTAATAATATTAACAGTTAGCATATATAGCACTTAACAGTTTGCAAAGCACTTTACTTAGATAATCTCATTTGATCTTCACAAAACTCTGTGAGATAGTTGCTAGTATTATTTCCAGTTTTAGAGAATAAGAAAACTGAGGCTGGTACTTTTTGAAGACAACATGATAGTAACTGTCTGGGGCTAGAGTTGACCTAAGGTTTTTTAAAATCTATTAGAACCTCATCATTCCCCTATCTAAGATCTTTACAATTCTGCAAAATGTTCCATATTCTTACAATGCTTTTATGCTTCAATCTCCTCTTACCAATATTTAAGCTTATAAAAATTTGGAGAAAAGTTTAGCCACAAAAGGAAAAACTCATATTTTGTGAAATATCACTTTGATTGGCTCATAGTTCATATTTCTTCTCAAATCAAACTTATATAAAATTTGGACATAGTTTATAAATAGCCCTTTTTTAAAAAAATATTTATACACTTATACACTTCCTATTGAGTTGATCTAAATTTAGATCAGTTAGGGGTATGACCTAAATTCAGACCAGCTGAGTAGGAAGTATTAGTTATTAACAGAGGCAAAACAAAAGCAATTTTTTCCCTTCTAGATGAATCTAGAAGGAGTAACTATTATTTTTCATTTTCATTACAGGGATGTTAGGCATTTGCCAATATTTGAAGGATATGTCTTACAATATACTTCACTGTTTTCCAGGTATGATGGGTCTGAAAATATTGTTAAAAATATGCACCCTAGGGAAAATATTTGTTATCTGTCAACCATATTAATCAATATTGTTTTACACTATTTAAAATAGCTAGACAATATAAGGTTGGAATATTGCTGTAGCGAAGGAAATAAGCTGGTGAATTTAGAAAAATATGAAGAGACTTTGACTTATGAAAGATGTTATTTACCTACAGAGAAACAGAGGACATAATATGGCATTACATACATATACATATATACATACATTACATATATATATTATATATAGAGAGAGTTTGTTTATATTTTTGTTTTAGCTCCTCCATCTCAAGTTTATGCATGTAATTGTGCAAATATATATATATATAAATACATATATGTGTGTGTGTGTGATTATGTATATATGTCTATATAAATATATGTGTGTGTATATATATATATATATATATATATATATATGGATATGTAAATATGTAGATATATCCATGCCTAATTGTAGCCTTTCTGGGGGGTAAAGGGAGGGGTTATGAATAAAATAAAAAAGTGCACAGAAGAAAACCACAACAAAAAACCCTATAAGAAGCAAAGAAAAGATTGACAATTCTGAAGAAAATGTGCAGTATTTATTATATAGGCTTTCTAGAAATAAAACTGTATTGTTTCATATTTTGAATCTTCTCATATTTTGCTGTGCATGTGGCATTTTTCTTTTTATATTTTTATTTGTTTTAAATAAATTAACTTTTTAAAAAGAAAAATATGTACCCTTCGAAAAAAAACACATAATAAAACTGTGTGGGAAGAAACGGAAAGTTAACTCAGAGATAATTTGCCTTTGTACCTGTATCTAGGAGTTTGTGCATTAATATTAAAGTAACTAGAACCTAGACAAGTCACATAAACATATAACAAAATTACTTAGCAAAAGTGGATGATGGTAGTTCTTAAACAGCAAATAGACTGCTTTTTTAAAAAGCACCCTGCTATGATGCGCAAAATTCCTCCTAAATCTTCTGTTTGATTAACTACTGAGTCATCTTTCTATTCTGTCTTGCTTTGAAAAGGTATTTTCTTCTTATTTGCATGCCCTTAAATAAAGAGTTTTTAATCTGGTATTTATGAACTTGCTTTAAAAAATATTTTGATAACTCTATTTCAGTATAATTGATTTCCTTTGTAATCATTATGCATTTCAAAGTAGTTTGACCAAAAGTCAAATTATAAATTATAGAATTATGGAGTTGTTCAACCATCTGAACTATTACTCTACATATGGACAAAGAGGAAGAGATAGCCTCATAAAGCTATCACCTTTGCTTTTTTACATGATCAGTATATGAAATACTTTTTGTTTTACCTATTCCATCTCAAGTTTTTGCATGTAATTTTGCAAATAGTTGATTCTGTATTTAAAAAAAAAAATAAGCAAGACTGATAGGACTTCATTCAAAAACCAGAATTTTTGGCACAGAGAGAATAGAGAAGAGTAACCTATAGAGACCCCTTGTGAGGAGTGTTCTGTAAGTATCTTTTCTATATGTACAGATCAACATTTTTGTTACAATATTGGGACAACTCTTTAAAAATCTCTTTTTAATTTTACTATTGATCTGGAATTATAAATTCACATGCAGTACATTGATATGTTGATATATATGCTTCCTGTGTTTTGGTCTTCTTTTGACGGTGGTGTGCACAGGTGGGAAGTTAGGTATTCTTTCTTGAGGAAGGAAATTGGTATGTTCTCAATAATTGCCTAGACCCTTTTTAGAAAGCTAATGGTTTAAGTATTTCTAAAGCTTTTAAATATCTACCAAGTCGTCACTATGCTCCCTTGCACATATGACATGTAGGTGAATGATAAAAAAGTCTTGGTCCTAACATGTTATTTACACAGATTTGGATAGTTTTTGAATCAATTCATCTTTTCCCAAAGACAAGGAATGGAGGCTAGAAAACATCATGTAACTAATGTGGGTTATCGTTCTTGTCAAACATTCCAACATCACACAAGAGTTCTGTCTTAGGACACTTGATAGGTATGGTATAAATCTTACCTTTGACATATCCAGACAAAAGTATGCAAAGAGCCATACTTTTCCTTAGGATCATTTTACTAAATTCAATTCAACAAATAGATATTAAGAACCTATTGAATGCTATTCTGTGTGCTAGGTTCTAGGAAACAGACTGTTTTATAATGGTATGATCAATAGGAGATTTAAGTATAAACTCTAGTTCTGCTGTTTATATCTTATGTGACCTTGAGCAAATTGAAGTAATTGTGTTTCCTCATTTAAAATGGAAGTTAGTATTAAATGACTTCTATGGCAGTGGTGTTAAATTTAAATAGAAATCAGTTCCACTAAAGTATTCATAACAATCCTACAAGTGCAAATTGACTTAGAAAACCTCATATTAACATTATCTTTGTTCTATTACACTATATATATGTATATATACGTTCTATGTTCTATTACACTATATATATATACCATTTTAATCTGTTTTGAAGGTTACTGCGGCCTGTGTTTGATATCTCTTCTCTAAGCTATACATCTTAGAGCTTAATCAAGAATCACAGATTTGAAATTTGAATTTTAGAAGAGATTTTAGTAGCAATCTAGTACAGTTCCTATACAAAATAAATCACCATTATAATATAGCTTACAAGCGGTGATCCAACTTCTTAGCCACAATCCATAAGAGTTGAAAATTTTTCTTTTTTTTTAAGGTCAATGGACAGTGAACCCTCTATTTATTTATTCATTTATTTATTTTGGTCAGGTTAAATAATTTGCACAGGATCACCTAGATACTGAGGATCAAATTTCTGAGGCCAAACTTGAACTTGACTCAAAAGATAGTGCTCTATCAACCGCACCAGTTTTCTGATTACAGAAAACATCTGTTAAATGGCACAGTCTAGCTGGGAGGAACAAGAGTAGCATGGATTTGCTTTCAATTAATAAGTTGATATGTCACATAAATCAGAATTTTGAGGAAATCAGATACAAAGCATGTACATTTTGATAGGGAAAAGGAGAAAAGGTATAATATAAGAAATAAATGGTTGGATCATTGAATACTGCTTGGGGAGGTCCAGTGCTAAGTGGGATGAATGAGTGAGTGAGTGGGTGAATGAATGAATGAATGAATGAATGAATAAAAAAGTACTTATCATGTGTCAGGCATTGTGAAGTCTTGGGGATGCATTTTTTTTAAGGTCAAGATAGTTCCTTCCCTCAAAGAGCTTAATTCTAATAGAGGAGAGCATATAAGGGACTAAAGAGGAATATTTTAATCCACAACATCAGAGGGATGTAAATATGTCCATTCCAAGGTTATTAATGTTGGTTTGATTACTATTCTTAGAATTAAAGGTATAAAAGGAAAGAGAAAGTGGGCCAAAGCTTGAGCTAAGTATGGGAAATTCAGAAATTTGAAGATCCAGGCCCCAGAGTTTGATCTAAGAGTAAATCTAGGCAATATCTCATCAGTAGTCTGTTTTTTGATTATTCCATTTGACTGGAAGGCTCTCTTTTCATTCATTCATTCATTTGTTCATTTGGCCAAGTTAAATAATTTGTCCAAGGTCATCCAGCTATTAAAGGTCACAAATCTGAGATCAAATTTGAACTCAGACCCTCTTAACAGAACAGGTAATGATCTATCCCCTGTATCACCTAACTGCCCCAGGGACCTTTATTTAAGAAGGCCTCAACATATATTTTTTTCTCTATTTCCTAATAGCTACAGGATTTTTGGATTTCTTTGGAACTCTTCATTAAGCCTACACATATATACATACACATACATACAAAAACACTTTTCTAGTTCTTTTGTGTATTGTCTTCTTCCATTAGATTGTAAGTTCTATGAGGACTGGGGCTGACTTTGTTTTAATTTGTAGCTCCAACATTTAGCTAGTGTGTAACACATAGACTTTGCTCAATAAATATTTATTGATTGAGTGATGTGGTATAAAGATTAATGGAGAGCTGAGATAATACTGCAAAATCTTTGAAATTTAAGTTCTAGGGAAAGAAAACAGAGAGCCAGAATTAGAAGTTATTTAAAAAAGAAAAACAGAGACAGAGACAGAGACAGAGACAGAGACAGAGACAGAGAGGGCAAAGAGAAAGAAAAACAGAGAGAAACAGAGAGGGGGTGGGAAAGGGAAAGGGAGAGGGAGAGGGAGAAGGAGAGGGAGAGGGAGAGGGAAAGGGAGAAGGAGAAGGAGAGGAAAAGGTAGAAGGAGAGGGAGAGGGAGAGAGAGAGGAAGAAGGAGATGCAATGAGATAGAGATAGAAACAGAGAAAATAGACAATGAAAAAAGATAGGGAGAGAAAATGAGAGAAAGACTGAGAAGAGGGAAAGGGAAAAGAAAAGAGAGAAAGAAAGAGCATAAAATAAGCATTTTCCTATAATAATTTATATTTAAATCACATATAACCTGATGTTTAAAGGAAAAGGCATAGTAGTAATTGCTATTTCTACCCTTAATGAATGCATAATGCATTTTTTGGATTTCAAATTCTAAAAGCCTCCACTTGTCCACAATCCTGTTACATAAAAGAAGAGCTCTGGGAATGTATGAAAAACAATTTTGTTTTCAATTAAACAAGCCTAGTGTCTGGTGTATTCTGTTCTCTGGTGTGATGATGTCGGGCAGTCTGATGACACTTCTCTCTTGATTGTTTTACTCCTTGGGGAAAATGTCTTTGGGAGAATCTAAATCTTACCCAGCTGGACTTGACCCTATTTTTTCTTATTTTCTTCACTGTTCTCTGTTCCTTATTCAAGTTGCTGTTAAAATAAAATTCATTTTTTAAGTCCATGTTATATTGGCAAATTTTGTTTACAACTGTAAAAAGCTTCCAACTTTCAGAGGAATATAATTTGTAGGATTCAGATGACCATAGTAAAATCAGCCTAGTGTTTGATTAATGTTACAAAAAAAAAAAAAAAAAAAGACATTTCAACCAAATTGAAATACGTCCCATAAATAAACCAAGGACACATTATCATTTTCATTATAGGTTTGATGAAATATTGTCTTAAAGAGAGATACACCACTGGCAGCAATGAAAAACAAGATATCAGAAATTCCATTTAAGTGCAGGTGGCAGTGTTATTTACTGCCGGCAGCTCATGTTACCACTAGACTCCTTAAATTCACACAGAGAAAATATATTCTCCTAGCTTTTGACAGCAATGGTAGATGGGGAGGAAGTGGAAACCATGTGGAAGAAATCACATTCTCATAATCAACTTGCTGATCTTTGAACACCTTTGGTGCTTTCCCACTTCTGTACCTTTATAATCCTGTAGTCAAGAAATCTTTCCCTTAAATCTACCCATATACACTTGCCTTTTACATCTGTCCAAATCCTAGATCTTTTTCAAGGTCCATATTAAAATGACAGACTTCTCAAACACTTTTGGATCTCCACAAATAATAGTAATAGTGGGCTTTTTGAGGGGAAAGGGTTCTGTATTTGTATAATCATTATAATTTGATCAGTTGTAAAAACAATGGAGGGAAGAGTAATGGTTGAAGAAATAGAAGGAGATTTGAAAATCTATTTGTGATTGCCTGGTACATGTCAGTACTTTGAGGTCAGTGACCCTCTTTTTGCTGTTCAAATAACTTTATAAACAACCCCTCCCCCCAATATCCTTTTACTTCCCATCCAGAACCTACCATGTTTCTTGTCGAGTTATACTGGCCTCCTTGTAGTTCCTAGCATAAGACACTTCATTTCCATCACTGGAATGCTCTTCTTCCCCATTTATGCTTTCCTTTTCAGCTCCCTTCAAGTCATAGCTAAACTATATCTTTCTGAAGGAAGCTTCTCTTGATCCACCTTAATTCTTACATCTTCCCACTATTGATTATCTTTAATTCATGCTGTATATTATTTGTTTGTATCTAATTATTTGCATGTTGTTTTCTCATTATGCTATAAGCTGTTGTCTTTTATCTTTCTTTGTATTCCTATATTAATATAATGCCTGGAATATAGTAGGTAATTAATAAATGTTTATCAGTTGACTAACTATTAATTGCTTTGGTGTTTACAAAGATTAAATAAGACACATTTCCTGTCTTCAACAAGTTGGCAATCAAGTAGGAGTGAGACAAATAAAAAATGACTATTGCTCAAGGTAGTATGATATTAGTGCCATGAGAGAATTACAAACTCCAATAATAGTCTGAAGGCATTTAGGAGATTCTCAGAAGGTTTTTCAGAAGCATAAGACTCAAGATGAAGAGAACTCATCAGCTATTTAGTCTAACCCATGCCAGCTTTTGATTTCTTCTACAATGTTCACTAGTTGCCATCCAGGATGTAGTTGAAAAACTTTCTGTGAGGGAAAGTCACTCCTTCCTGAACAAGTCCATCCCATTTTTGGCTAGCTCTGGAGCAAAATTGACTACATTTTCTCTCACTTTGGGAAATGGCTTCAATGCCCACAAGCAAATATATAGCACGAAGATTAAACTGTGGGAGTAAGGAGGAGTAAAAGGGTAGTGAATCGTTGTGGGCAGATAGAATACATAATGGCTATGTTTCTCCTGGCAAACAGTAAGGGGCCTATAATATGTCATTTCTTCTTTCAGATCTTTCTCAAATAATTGCCCCTCTCTGCAGCAAGAGGGGCTGAGACTGCTTTTTGTACTGAGAAGGTTTGAATTAAGAGCCTAATGGTGAGGGTTGCAATTTCTGGCACATTGGTGGAAAGGCCACAGAAGACTAATTCTGATAACATGTTCACTCAGGAGCTGGGCCCAAGAGAACCATTGAAACTTTTTGGCATTTTACAATAAGTTGAAGGCTGCTCCTTGCTGTGAGTGATAGATATATATTTTCCCCCTTTCTATGATACTAGTAGAAGGAAGATTTATGAAGGCAAATATTTACCTGAACCTCTTGTTTTCTTCTCATGCTGTTCAAGAACAAGAGAATGAACAAAGAAAAATAATTGGCTCTCAGTGCTGGAGAAGAATATTGATCTTGAAAGTGGAGGATTGGGAAGGAAAGAAACAAACATTTGCTAAATGCCTACTATGGGTTAGGCAATGTTCTAAGAGCTTTATAAATATCTCATTAGTAAAATCCCCACAACTTTAGGAAGCAGGTACTATTATTATTCCCATTTTTGGTTTGCCCTGGGTCACATAGTAAGAAGTACTTAGGTTTCCTGATTCCAGATTAGGCACTCTATCTACTAGATAGATATTCTATCTATATTAACTAGCTGTCTCCCAATTGCATCTAAGAGGAGAAAGTTTAAGAAAGGATGGAACAAGAGAAGCCAAAGAAGGAAAACAATTTGAATCTGAGTTTCAAGTAGTTCTTTTGCAGTAAGGGGAGAGAAATATTGTAAGAAAAGTGGCACTAAGACTTGTCATCTACCCTGGTATAATTACATCTAGTTTTAATTAACTAATTTGCAATTTTTACCCACTGTGCCCAAATCTGTCCTTTGGGGAAAGCCTTAATGAATTGAATTATTTCTCCATACAACAGACTTCAAGAAAGCTATCAAGCTCCCATTCACTAGTAAGTAACAAAACTAGATTTGAACTCAAATATTTTCAGTCTAAATACAATATTCTTGGCCCAAGAAGAGAGAAAAAGCTGGGAACAATGATTAGAAACTACTGTGAAAATGGAATGGTTAATGACTTTATTAATCACCTTGATTTGCTACAGCTCCTTTATTATCCAGAAAATGCTGGACAGAACTGGGAATCAGATAAAATTTAGTATTTCTTAAGATGGGAGTTTGGGAAGTTCCTTGCAGTACTGACATGCTGAAGCCAGAATTTCCTCTGGTATGCCAGATAATCAATTCATACTCATTCATGTCAAATTCCAACTCTGAAAAACAACTTAGCCCAGAGGCGACCTCATAAAATCACTATGCTATTACATTACTTTGTGATTTTGTCTTTATAACTCCTGCTGTCCACAGCCACTCTGAGCTCAGTTCTAACTGTGTTCCCATGCAGACATGTCCACCTATTTAAAAAGAATAAGGCCATGGATACAACTTAACTGTTTTGTCTTTCTTAGACTGAAGTATAGTGGGAAAAAGTATGATACTACAAAAAGGCAAGTTAATACTTGATTCAGAACATACTATAAATCCAAATACTAGTTCCTTCATATTTGGAGTTTATATGAAGAAGTAGTTGGTCCTGTCTCATTAAGGTCTTAAAGACTGAATGACCACTTACTAAGTATGTTGCAATCAGTATCAGTTAGAATAGGGCTTCATGTCTTTTCTAAATTTAATATTCTATAATTCCTGTGTCATAATAGACTCTCAATTCACATGCTGTACTACATACTAAATAATTAATAATAATAATATATAGATATAATTACAAGACTATAGCACAAAACTCTATAATTTCTAAATCAAAATTTTAAGCAGTTAGGCTTTTCTTGGTGAACGTAAAGGTTCACTTTACCTCATGTAAAATGTTATGCCATTGTTGTCATTGCTAATAAAGTTAACTTCTACTTAACTCTTATTATGAAATCTACAAAATAATTATTGACATAGATGCCTGCCTTTCTTTCCCAGAAATTAATCTGGACCATCTAAGTTGTTTAGCAAATAAAAAGAATTACTTTAGAATTATGACTATATATATATATATATATATATATATATATATATATATATATATATATACACATATATATATGTATATATATATATATATACATATATATATATATATATTCATATAAACTCCAAATATGAAGGAACTAATATTTGGATCGGTAGCTTGTTTTGTCAATATCAAATAATCAAAGATACTTCCAAGGGATGTGCTGGCGAATATTTAATAACTGGATCTGGGGGGAAAGGAGGAAAATATTTCTGACACACTTTTACATTTCTCTGTCACTTTCTTAAATCTTACAGTTAAGACAGTTAAGAAAATAATGAATCAAGTCATTATCAACAACATTTGCTGATTTTTCTAGGTGTAAATAAAAGTTTAACATTTTAAGATTAACAATCATATCTCAGAATGCTCTTGAATGTTCCCTATTCCAAAAGATTTCTCAGCAAGTATGTGCAGGTGTTTTAGAAGTAGGCAGGTGAGGTCCAGAACTATTGAAAGGGGTAAGTTCAATATACTTTGGGGATATTTGTAAATAGGCAAAAAAAATTTTTTTACTGTTCTTTTTGAGCCCTTTCTATGTGCTACTTGATTGAGAAATCTAGGAAAACTTTCAATTACCTGAGGACAGAGACTTTTGTTTTTTTGATTTCAGATCCTCAACATCTAGAAAGCCTAGCACTTAGTAAGCACTTAATGTATGTTTGTCAAGTTAAATTGAATAAGATATAGGATCTACTCTAATGGAGCTTATATTCTCTTTGGGGGAAGGGGGGTAGAAAGCATATCCATAAACTAGAGAATGAGGCAAGAATCAAAATAGTGAACCCTAAATTATATGGTACAGACAGCAAGTGCTTTCTGAATTTGGAGAAAGATGAATAAGGGCTAGAGAATGTTTGAAAGACATTGTGATATTTCAATTGAGCCTTGAAGAGGAGATGTAGGTCTTTAGCCGAAGAAAGAGAACATCCATTTCTTAAAACATTATACATGTTATTGTAAGATTTTAGAGTTGCGAGAACCTTTAGAATTCATTTAGTCTAAATATCCTATTTTACATTTGAGGAATCTGGGAAGACCTTGAGAGGGGAAAGAACTTATCCAAGATCAGACAACTAGATCCCCTCTGGGAATTCTGAAGGGACTGATCTTCTCCATCCCCTTCCACACACATATACCTTTCCATTTTACAGATAGGGAAATGGAAGCTCAGGGAGATCGATTGACTTTCTAAATAAATCACAGAAGTAGTGTCAGAATAAATTTTTGAACACTGATTCTCCAAAATCAAAGTCAGAGACCTTTCTATTTAGTATCATGTACTAAATAGTACATAGTAGTACTTTCTATTTAGGATGCTATGTCAGAATTCAAATGCAAGTCCCCTTACTTAAAATTCATCGCATTTTTCCTTATATCACAATGTAACATAAGTCCTGGAGGCAACAATAGATGTGGATAAATACAATGGCAGAGAGGAGATAACTTATCTTATTGACCTTTGAATGTTTGGATTTCAAGGCCTACCAAAGTACTTTTTCTTCAACGAAGAGCAAGATTGTGTGTGTAATATCTGCTATGAAATTTGGCCACCTCAAACCCTCGCCTCTAACATCACTTCAGGGTTCCTTCCCAGAGGGCTGACAATTTTGAAATATCAAAATTCAGGGAAAGTAAGAAGTGTCTGAGGCAAATGAAACCTTTTGGTGACAGGCAGGCAAGTAACACAGATCAATTTGTCATGTTCTAGCCCCAAGCAACAGGCACAAAGGCATCATAGAAGCAGCTGGAACACTTCTGCTCTGATGAGAGCCTGAAAGGACACATTCACCACAGTAAACAACTTGACAATTGGAAGTATACCCATCATGGCAGCTGCCTGAGTGGATACAGTAAATAGATTGGTGAAATTATTGCTCCAGAATCATCAATCCTAAATAAGTTATGCAAAGAGTGGAACAAGAATCTAAATTTATTTAGATGAAGCTCAAAGCAACCTCAGGGTCCCATCCTCTTATTTTACAGATTGGGAAATTGAGTCTGAGAAAGAATAAGTGGCTCAATTGAAGTCACACTGGCAGTACCAGAGATTTAGAATTTAAAGGGACCTTTGAGGCCATCTAGTCTAAACTCGTTATAGCAGAGAGGTTAAGTGATTTTTCCAGGGTCATATAAACATTTATAGTATCAAAATCAGTATTTGACTGCTTTCAAAATCAGCATGCTTTCCTTTGGACTAAGCTGCTTCCCATCTAAAAAACCCTGGGAGAAATGGAAGAAGGTGAATTGTGTCTCAAGTTTCAAACAAATCTGAAGGAGGAATATGCTTCAAGGTGCTTAAGAAAATTAGACCAGAAAGAGCTGGACACAAATCAGAATAACAGATGTATCCAAATGCTTCCCCATAAATGAGGGCTCTTTCTTATGATGTATCTATTGGAAGGGGGATATATCAGAGGCATGTGGGCAATGTGCTGCCAAGACTTTAACATGGGCTATTAACACTTCTGCAGAGAAATATGGGAAGAGCTTCACTCCTTTTAAATTATTTCACTCCTTCCCAACTCATGTACCAGCTACGATCTAAATATAGGTAAACCCCTGGGAGGTACGATGCCCCTTTTGAACACAGAGAAAGAGAAAATTTTGTTGGATGGCTTTATCCTTTCAGTATATCTTGAAAGTAAAGGTACAACTTTTTTATGGTAAAGCAATATTTCATTCAATAAGTATTTATCAAATGTCTTTCATGTGTCTAGCTTTGCGAATCAGAGTGGACATAAGTATTAGATTTGGTTTGTGATGTTAAAGGGATCACTAATTTTTTTACTGGACAACATATGCACAGAGGGACTATATAGTATAAGAAATAAATATAGACCTTTTTTTGAGCAAGGACTGCTACATATTTTGACTTTGTATGGCCAGCACTGACAAATTCTTCTGTCTGTTTCCTGTATGCATGTTTGCACTGACTGTCTCACATATCAGAAATGCTCTGCCCCCTTCGTTTCCCTAGGTTCTATCAAGCTCAGCTCAGACCCCATCCTAGATCCCCTGGCTATTAATGCCTTCCTCTCTCAGCTAACCTTCCTTCAATTCCCTTTTGAGAACCTCATCATTTACAAGTTGTTTTCTTCACTAAACACTTAAGTTCTTTGAGATCAAGGTCCTAGTTCTCTTTTTCCTTGTATTTTAATGTTTATTGCAGTTAATGACACTAGTAAATTCTTAATAAAACTTTGTTGATTGACTATCTAATATAGTGGAGGATTTTAATGTTTTATGATTGATTGATGCAAGGAATTCATTTGGAAAAGATATGTGATCATGGATAAGGCACATAAAGCTATTCAGCTTACATTGAGAGTAGTGAGTAAGATCTGTATGTGAAATCAGTAAAATCTGAATTCAGGTCCTATCTTTTACCAATATTAACATGTGTGACTCTTGATAAGTCACTTAATTTTTCCCAGCTCTAATTGTCTCATTGCTAAAGAAAGGGCTAATAATGCTGGGTTATAATGAAATTCAAATGAGAAAACTGAAGTAGTAAGCTTTAAGAACTGTAACATGCTCTATAAATGCCAAATTTTCTCTTTCCAGAATTTCCCTCAGTTTCTGAGGCTTTCTTTCCTTGGTCATACAACCATTCCTGTGGTCTTCTTAAAAGGCACATTCCTCTATAAGGTCCACCTTGAATTCACTGATGAATTACTTCTGGAGGCTTCATTTTGAAGAGGGGACCCCAAAACTCTGAATATCCTTGAAGGAGAAAATCTCCTTCAACCCTGCCCCAAGGGACAAACAGTTTTACCCTTGTTATCTGGGTAGGGTTGGCTCAGTTCTAAAACTTATTGAATTCAATTCAAATTCTAGCTCAAGCTGAAACCCAGCAAGGAGCCAACTTCAGATTCCATCCATGGGCCACCTTCAGCTAAATCTCTCATTATAAAAAGAGTCAAACTAAAACCCTCTCTTTGCAGAGGTTCCCAACATGCCAGCTCCATACTTGGCATCCCAAGGAGCCTCTGTACACTGGAATACTCTTTCCAGTGCCCTCTTCTCTTTACCCTCACCTATTTCCTTAACCAGACTTTATGCCTCTCTGTCAGGATTTCTAACCTTACTTCCAATCCCCATATTAAACTCTTTTATCAATCTAGGTTTTTGGGTCTGTAAATTCCTTTACAGAGAACCTCTACGCTGTCAGAAGGGAGTTCCCCAAAACCCCCTATCCTTGCACCAAATCCCAAGGGGTTGCAGGGGAGCCAAATCTCTCTATTTGATTCTCTGAATCCTTAACCTGCCACTGGACCTTATCATTTAACTCCCTGACCACCAGAAACCCTAATTTCATTTTGGTTCCCTAAATCTAAACCTCATCAATTTTATTGGAAGAACCCACAACAGCATTAATTCCATGACTCTTTTCATTCTTCTCTGAAACCTGTTCCTCTCTTCTGGACTTCTAAAGCATAGAACACCTGAATTTTGGCTGGATTTGAATTCAGGTTTTCCTGACTGTAAGCCTAGTGTTCTACCCACTGTATTGCTTAGTTCTGAGCGAGATTATAAACTGGATGAGGGCAGTGATGGTGATGTGAGAATACTGAATCTGAGGGAGGAAACCCAGGAAACTCTCTCTGAAACTCCTTGAAGGAGATAGTCTCCTTGAATCTTGCCTCTGTAAAAGACCCATCCGAGGGAATCAGGATAAGTAGCTTCATTCTGTTATCCTGAGAGACCAGCACACCCCCATTGATAATACTACTGATTACACTCTCTATTGAGTTGAAAATTTAGTCTAGGACTTCTCATTCAATTGAAAAATTCTCTATTCAAATCAAAGATTCTGGTCTGATTTCAACTCAAACTGTCCCTAGCCCTAGGTCAGGGTCTGCCCATAAAACTAAGTACCATCAACAAACCTCTTCTCAAAACCTCCTGATTGAATTAGGGGGTTTTATCTGCTAAGAGAATTCTTTTCTTAGTGAAAAAAAAAAAGAAATAAACTTTCCTATTTTTTGTCACAGAGACTCTGGTTCATGAATTCTTGTCATGTAGACCTGCCTCTCTCTGTCTCTCTGTATCTCTTTCTTTTCCTTTTTCTCTGAGCCCAGTCTCATACCTCATCTATGGCATTTAGCATTATAGCCAGCCTCTTTCTGTATGGGGCCACTAAATGATGAGGTTCACGGGTACAGAAGTATTGAACCCAAAAAACATTGATTTTAGGACTCTCCCTGTACATGCCAGAAGGTTTTTTTTTTTTTTTTTTTTTTTTTAATGCTTCTAACAGAGAGCTATTTTGTATAAAAGATTTTTAGCAGTTAACAAGAGGAAAGACTCAGGCATTAAATTCCCTAGAAGAACTCACAATTAACAAGGGGGAGATGTCATTAGACATGGCAGTTCTTAAAGAACTTTCTGCCACAGGCTGCTGTTCCTTTTTTTTTTTTCTCTCTATTTATTTATTTATAAATAACTTTCTATTGATAGAATCCATGCCAGTAAATTTTTACAACATTATCCCTTGCACTCACTTCTGTCCCGATTTTTCCCCTCCCTCCCTCCCTCCACCCCCTTCCCCAGATGGCAAGCAGTCCTTTACATGTTAAATAGGTTACAGTATATCCTAGATACAATATATGTGTGCAGAACCGAACAGTTTTCTTGTTGCACAGGGAGAATTGAATTCAGAAGGTATAAATAACCCGGGAAGAAAAACAAAAATGCAAACAGCTTATATGCATTTCCCAGTGTTCTTTCTTTGGGTGTAGCTGCTTCTGTCCATCTTTGATCAATTGAAACTGTTAGATCTCTTTGTCAAAGAGATCCACTTCCATCAGAATACATCCTCATACAGTATCATTGTTGAGGTATATAATGATCTCCTGGTTCTGCTCATTTCATTTAGCATCAGTTCATGTAAGTCTCCAAGCTGCTGTTCCTAATAAATCTGCAAGGAATTGGGGGGTTATGCCAGTTGCTAATGCTACAAAGGAATTAGGGTCCTTGTAGGAGTTAGCAAGCAAGTGATGTGCAAGTAGCTTTTACTGGAGAAAAATATTCTTGGGGGTTGACATCATAACTTGGCCTTCTGATTGGATACAATAATTATAAGTTGTCAATACAAGAAATTGAACAAGGAATGCAAACAGGGCCAATTGCAATAAAGGGCTACTTAGGATAATAAAAAGACTACTTGAGATAATCAGTGTTCTTTCCTGCTTGTCTCAAGGAATAGGTTTGCTTCCTGATAATTCCTTTCCCTATGACCTGCTACATCTGATCTTTGCATTTTCTCTTGAACCAAGCACAGCATTTTGAGGAGCTTACTAAGTGATGAAGGTATAATTGCAGTCCAAATACCTATCTGCTCCCTCCCTTATTGTGTATTGTCTTTGGCCATTAAAAATTTAATTCCCTAAGGTCAAAAATTGTCTTCTTTTTTCCTTGTATTTTACCTCCAAAGTGTCTGGCACAAAGTGCTTAATACTTCCTTCCTATCTATCTATGCTGCTGTTGCTGATGATTTTTGAAAGGGAAAAAAATCACAATTAAAGTACCCTCCTCCCAGTACTTAATAATCTCACTAAAAGAAAATAAAAAAGTTTAATATATGAACTAGAGTACAATGTTAGAGTGTAATGCTATTTTATTTGAAAGGGAGAGATTTACTGGGACCAAATGGTTCCAAGGTTTGGTCCCAGGACTGAATGAAACTATCATCTCCAAGAATCCAGCAAACAATGTGAGTTCTCAATGTCATATATACACATGGCTCAGACAAATGGGGTAGACTGAGGCAGGGGCAGAGTCAGAATGCTGAATGGGGAACATGGGACTAACCTGTTCTGACAGGGTAAATGGAAGCATGGGGGACATCTGATAATTGGGATTACATAATGGGGAGAGGGCCCAACATTCTGATATTGTCTAAGATAGAAGGTCTTTCCCCTTATCTGGATCATCATGATTAGGAGGGAGGGGTGATGTTGCAGCATTGACCAGTACAATTAAGAACTGAGGCTGAATCATTCAGGAAACTGATGCAGGACAATTTAGGGGAACTGAGTCAGGACAATTAGGGAAATTGAGTCAGGATAATAAAAGAGAACTGGCACAACAAGAGTTTTTTAGAAATGAACTTAAGTTGTGTGGTGCTACACTGTTTTCTTTGTCCTTAGAGGAAGAAGAGCTATAGGAAGTTTATGTGTATGAGTTGGTGGATGTGGATCTGTGGGTGTGTCTGTGAGTGGATAGATGTGAGTGAGAGACAGACAGAAAAGCAGAGAGATGGAGGAGACGGAGAGGATTGGTAAGAAAGAAACAGCTTCAGTAACTATGGGATTGAGAGAGGCTTGGAGGGGAGAAAAGAGGAGAGAACTTTTCAGAAATCTCTTAACTAGAAACATGGGATTATAACACTGAATGAGTTCTTAGAAATCATTTAGTTTGCATTTGCATCACATTCGAAGAACTAAAGACTATAGATAGCTATATGACAGTGTTAAATACATAGAAGACAACTGATAAACACTCATTGAAAAAAATTTTGCTTAAAAAGAACACCTATGTCCAAGAAGACCCAGTTTTCAAATTCATATCCCTTGACTGCAAATCCAGTGATCTTTTGCTACATGTACCACAGTGTGACATTGGTATGAGGATCAATGTTAGGGGGGAAACAGGAAAAAAATACATTGAGAACATGCTACAAGCTAAGTACTGTGTAAAGTGCTTTGCAAATATTATCTTATTTGATACTAAAAAAAACCCCTAGGAGTTTGGTGCTTTTATTATGCCCATTTTACTACTGATGAAACTGAGGCAAGAATTAAGTTAGGTAGAGATGAGGATTAATGTGGCAGGTTTTCCTTACTCTAGGCCCAGCACTCTATCCACTGTACAGCAGGTGACCCTGTGCAATATTGTAAACTGTATGAGGGCTAGCCCATTTCATGATTACCTTCGGATCTTTGCCAAAAAAAAAAAACAAAAAAACCAAAAAAACAGTATTTTGTATCTGTTAAATGCATAGTATATGATGAAGGAATAGTCTGCCTTGTTCTCTAATTGAAGAAACAATTAGAAGGTAATTCAAGAACATCAGTAAGTTCATCAATGAAGAAAAGAAGAAAAGGGCAATTTAAACCATTAATTAAGCATAGGTAGACCAGTCATGTTGCAATAATGATATGACTTTTTAAATTAGAAAAGTTCTTAGGATCCTAGCTTCAGAGCTAGAATGTCATCTAGTTCATCTCCTTCAATTTACAAATGAATGAATCTCAAATGTAGCAAACATCAGAAGTAGAATTTGATGATCTCTGACTCAGAGCCAAGACTTTTGCCACACTTTTATTTGTATTTATTCCTCAAATAGAATTAACCCTCTAAATATTTCCAAGACTTTAATGAAGCTGTTAAAAAATCTTTTAAAAAAATTTAATAAGAAGGAAAATAGAAAATAAACTTATGTAGAAGAAGCTAACATATTGATTATTTATCTTGAAGGGAGACTAATCCAAAAGAAAGATCCACAGGCTGTTAGTCTTGTCCTCAGGGTTCTAAGCCTCCAAAGCAAGTCATTTAATTAATTAAACCTTAATTTAAACCTTATGAATTAGAAAGAACAAAAACAAACAAAACAGTAGGTTAAATCTATTTTGATGCACATTGCAAAAAGAAACAGAGGCCTTTTGTTGGGAATCATAGATAATATTTCACAGGCTATAAATCAAGGAAAAGCAGAGGATGGTGTTGTGGCCCAACCCCAAAATTTAGAGGATTCTTTTGTTGCTCTTAAATCCTTCACTTTGCATTTGTGATTCTGCAGTGTCAGTTCAGGTATTTATATTGTTTCTCCTTCCTTTCTCCTCAACACCCCCCCCCCCCCCACCTTTCCACCCCCCCCCCCCCCCCCGCCAAAAAATGTAGGGCTCCATTGTATTTCATGCTGTGAAACTAAATTTTTGAAATGTTATGAAAACAAAAATGAGATACTGCTGCTGCTAGCAGTCTTCTATTCTTAGTCCATTCTCAAAGAAACTGTGATCTCTTGAAATTTGCACATATTAATCCTCATCTCTACCTAACCTAACCACCACATCTTGGAGTCCTTGTGTCTCTTTCTGTTTTCTCTTTCCTACCAGGAACATCTGGATCAATCCAGAGGTAAAACATTGTCTCTTCTACTCTTATTCCTTGAAGATGACACTACATCTTTTGAGATATTTTAAATAGAGTTTAAAATGAAACATTAGAGAAAGAAACCTTTGATAAGAAACAGGGAAAAGTTCCAAGGTAGAAAGTCTTCCAGCAAGGTTCCCTGAAATTTTCATACAGTTATTTTTCTGTACAAAAAGAATCGAACTTTGAAATAGTGTACAATTAACCTGTGAAGGAAATCAAAAGTACAAGTGGACAAAAATAGAGTGATTGAGAATTCTATGTAGTGCTGACCCCATTTCTTAAAGAATGGACAATTGCCAAACCTTTTGTTCTGATTTTTCCCCTCCTTTCCCCCACCCCCTCCCCTAGATGGCAGGATGGCCAGTAGATGTTAAATATATTAAAGTACAAATTAGATACACAATAAGTATACATGACCAATTCATTATTTTGCTGTACAAAAAGAATCGGATTCTGAAATATTGTACAATTAGCCTGTGAAGGAAATTCAAAATGCAGGCAGGCAAAAATATAGGGATTGGGAATTCAAAGTAATAGTTCTTAGTCATCTTCCAGAGTTCTTTCACTGGGCGTAGCTGGTTCAGTTCATTACTGCTCCATTGGAACTGATTTGGTTCATATCATTGCTGAAGATGGCCAGGTCCATCAGAATTGATCATCATATAGTATTGTTGTTGAAGTATGTAATGATCTCCTGGCCCTGCTTGTTTCACTCAGTATCAGTTTTTGTAAGACTCTCCAGGCCTTTCTGAAATCATCCTGTTGGTCATTTCTTACAGAACAATAATATTCCATAATATTCATATACCACAATTTATTCAGCCATTCTCCAATTTATGGGCATCCACTTAGTTTCCAGTTTCTGGCCACTACAAAGAGGGCTGCCATAAACATTTGTGCACATACAGATCCCTTTCCCTTCTTTATGATCTCTTTGGGATATCAGCCTCTTAGTAACACTGCTGGATCAAAGGGCAGAGAAATGCAAATTAAGACAACTCTGAGATACCACTACATACCTGTCAGATTGGCTAAGATGACAGGAAAAGATAGTGATGAATAATGGAAGGGATGTGGGAAAATTGGAACTTTGATGCATTGTTGGTGGAGTTGTGAACAGATCAAGCCATTTTGGAGAGCAATTTGGAATTATGCTCAAAAAGTTATCAAACTGTGCATACCCTTTGATCAGTACTAACGCTGAGCTTATATCCCAAAAAGATATTAAAGAAGGGAAAGAGACCTGTATGTATCAACATGTTTGTGGCAGAGGTAGAGAGAGATAAGGGAAAGTTGAACAGAAGTGAGTGCAAGAGACAATGTTGAAAAATTGGAAGCCATTGGAAAAATAGCTAATCTGGAAAACTGAATTAGAAGAGACAATTTAAAAATTATTTTAAGGCCATGAGCAAAAAACAAAAGGAGTTTGAATAACATTCTTCAAGAAATCATTAAGGAAAACTGGTCTGATATACTAAAAAGAAGAGGGGAAAAGTCATGGAAAGAATCCATTGATCACCTTTAGAAAGAGGTCCAACAAGGAAAAGCCCAAGGAACATTGCTGCAAAACTCCAGAACCACAATCTCAAGGAAAAAATGTTGCAAGCTGCCAGACAAAAATAATTAAAACATCAAGAAGCAACAGTCAGGATTACCCAGGATCTGACAGCTTCTACAATAAAGGACTAGAGGGCTTGGAATTTTGGAAGGGACCTGGGGTTACAAGAATCAAATACCAAGTGAGACTGAGCATCATCTTTCAGGGAAAGCAATGAATTTTCAGTGAAGTAAGAGAGTTTTGATCATTTCTATTGAAGAAAAAAAACCCCCAGAACTAACCAGAACATTTAATCAACAAACACAGGATTCAAGAGAAGCATAGATAGATAAATGTTGGAATCCTTACTAACTGCTAACTAATTAGAATTGATCTAATCTTACAAGAAAATGTTTTGGGCAGAACCTGAAACAAGGTACTAAGTAGAACTAATTAATACAAGGCTTGTGCTCACACCTTTACTCATTGGAGTTCAATGAGTTCACACCTCCCTTGAAGCTCTTTGGGCCAGAGAGCACTATGGGAGAAAACCCATAATCCCTCTCTCTCGTATCCCACAATTCCTCCCTCTTGTATAAAAGAAACAGACACAGAGCACTTTGAGAGATTTCTCCGGAATGAGATGAAAAGTGGAGCTGGCTGGAGGCTGAAGAAAGCAGAGGCAGAGGCTGAAGGACAAAACCTTTGGATTTGGCGACATTCGGAGAGAGCTCTTGGAACCAAGCAGAGAGATAGGCCTCTAAGCTAACTGGGCTATATTGGAGATAATAAAAGATCTGAACTTTTATCACCTGGCTGCTTTTTGAGAAGAAAAAGCTCACAACAGATAAACAGGGGAAAATATATATTATTTAAAATTTAAACTTATTCTTAGATAGGAAAATCATATCTGTAACTCTTGAGAACTGTATTTATTTCTAGGACAGTCCAACATGGGGCATCGTGTAAAAAGATGGAACAGAATTTATTATATTTCAGCTGAAATAAAAAAAAAAGCAGGGGCAGCAATTCTGATCTCAGATAAAGCAAAAGTAAAAATAATTCTAATTAAAAGAGATAGGGAAGGAAAGTATATCTTAATTAAGGGTACCATAAACAACGAAGTAACAATACTAAATGCATATGTACCAAGTTGTAGAAAATACAAATTCCTAGATAATATAGTAAGTCAGTTACAAGAAGAAATAGATAGCAGAATTATACTAGTGTAGGGCCTCAACAATCCCCTTTCAGAATCAGACAAATATAACAAAATAAACAAGAAAGAAAATTGGGAAATGAAAAGGCTCCTAGAAAATCTAGATATGATAGATCTCTGGAAAAATTGAATAGAAACAGAAAAGAATACATCTTTTCCTCAGAATACATGGCATGTAGACAAAAGCTGATCATGAATTAGGGCATAAAAATCTCATAATCAAATGCATAAAAATCAAAATAGTAAATGCTGCCTTTTTAGGCCACTATATCATAAAATTATATTCAATAAAGGACCCGGGGGAAATAGAGTAAGACCAATTGGAAATTAAATAATCTAATTTTAAAGAATGAGTGTGGGGGGAATGGAGCCAAGATGGCAGAGAAGGCACACACGACTTTCTGAGCTTCTCTCATATCCTCACTACTAATGATTGAATTCAGCCTCAAAAATAATGTTTGACTGGTAAAATTCACCAAAATTGGAAGTGCAACAACTTACCAGCTAAAGATAATTTGGAAGATCACCAGAAAAGGTTTGTTCTAAGTGACCGGAGCAGACCAGTTCAAGCAGGGATAGAACCAGAAGCTAGCCTCCAGAGTGGACTGAGGGAGAGGTGGTTGGAAATTTACAGAGAGAACTCTACTATAGATTGACTGCTCTGCTTTGGTTTCAAAGTAGTAAACTAGCAGAGAAATTAAAGCCAAAGGTAGAGGGTATTCTAAAAAATGCCAGAACCTAACAGGAAGTTTTCTTCCCAAAACCGGAAGTGAGTGAACCAGCACAGGCCACAGTACAGCTGTGCAGCTGCATTCTGCAGCACAGGCTTTCCCTCGGGGCAGTCATAAATTTGCATGGCAGGGGGACACATCTGGGGGAGCCTTTAATCTGCACAGCTCAGCCTGGGGTAATAGAACTTCTGCAGCCCAACTATGCTGCCCTGGGCAGAGACACTTCCAGTGCTGTGTGGGGGCAGGGCAATTGCTAATACTCACAGCGGGCTTTTGCCTGGAGTAGTGACACTTTCATTGCTCAGGCTCTAGCCCCAAGGCAGACGCTAATCTGCACAGTAGGGCTCTTAGCAGGGCATTCTGCAACTTGGCCTGTGTTACCCAGGCCTGAGTCACTTCTGGTGCAGAGACTTTCCCAGAGCACTCCCATAGCCTGGCCACTCTTTGCAGTCCATAGGCAGGATAGCCACTGTCCATATACCTAGCCCTGCTCTGCAGAGAAAGCTGGTAACCTCCCTTCCCTGAAGGCAGACTGTAAAGGACGATTGATAGCTTCTATACAGAAAGAGAGCAGGTTTTCAACCCCAAGGAGACTAATAGCAGACAGTCTCCAGACAAAACCACAAAGAGGGATGTAACCTTCTCCCCATCACACAAGGCTCTCCTAGAAGAAACTATAAAATATCTTAAAAGAGAGCTAGAAGGAAAATGGGGAAAGGAAAAAGAAGCTATGCAAGAGAGTAACAACTTCCTGAAATGTGAATTGAAAAGGTAAAGAACTCCCAGGAAGTTCAGGGAAAGAGAATTTGTGAATTGGAAAAGGTAAAGAACTCCCAAGAAAGTAGGATTTGTGAATTGGAAAAAGAAAATAATTCAGTAAAAAAAACTTTTTAAAAAAAATTAGTGAAATGGAAAAAAATTCCATAGAGCAAAACAACTCATTTAAAAACTCAATTGGACATATACAAAAAGAAGCAAAAATAGCTAATGAAGAAAATAACTCATGAAAAATCAGAACTGAACAAATAGAAATGAATGATTCATTGAGACATCAAGAACCAGTAAAGCAAAAACAACAACAACAACAACAAAAATGAAAAACTAGAACAAATGTTAAATATCTACTTGGAAAAACAACAGGCTTGGAAAATAGATCTATGACAGATAATCTGAGGATTATTGAACTTCCCAAAAATTATGATAAAAAAAGGGCCTAGATACTATTTTACAGGAAATCATCAAAGAGAACTGCCCAGATATAATAGAATCAGAAGGTAAAATAGGCATTGGAAGAATTCATCTAACACCTTCTGAAAAAGACCCTAATAATAAAAATATATTATAAAAATATAATAAAAACAAATAATAAAAACTCCAAGGAATGTTGTGGCTAAATTTCAGAACTATCAGACTAAGGAAAAAAATATTACAAGCAGCTAGAAAAAAAAAACAATTCGAATACCGAGGTGCCACAATAAGAATCACTCAAGATCTAGCTGCTTCTATATTAAAAGATCGAAGGGCCTAGAATCTGATATTCCAAAAGGCAAAAGAACTTGGAATGCAGCCAAGAATAAACTACCCAGCTAAGATGTACATTTTCTTCCATGGAAGAAGATGGACATTTAATGAAACAGATGAATTCCATTTGTTTCTAAGAAAAAAACAGATCTAAACAAAAAATTTGACCTCCAACCATAAGACTCAAGAGAAGCAGAAAAAGGTAAAAAGAACTCTTGAGAACTGTATTTCTATTGTGGATATACATAAAGAATAAATGTATAATTTGATTTTACTGATATAACATAAAAAAGGGAAGTAGAAATGGAAAGGGGATAGTGTCAGAAAAAGGGAAAAATGGAGACAAAAAGAGGAAAACTACATCCCAGGAAGAGGCACAGAAAACCTATCATATTTGAGGGAATTTAGAGAGGGCAAGGGACATTGTGTGAATCTTACTCTTATGAGAGTTGGCTCAATGAGAAAATAATTGACATATTTGGTTTACAGAGAAACTTCTTTCACCTCATTAAAAAGTGGGAGAGGAAAAAGGATAAGAGTAATAAGGGAAGGGTATAAGAAAGTGGAAGGGATTCAAAGAGGGTGGGAGGGATCCTAAAGAAGGAAAGCTGCATGACACAAGTAGTGCCCTTCAGTTTAATACTGGGAAAGGGGGTAAGGAGGGGCAAGAAAAAGAAAAGCATAATCTGAGAATAATAAGGTAGCAGGAAATACAGAATTATTCATTTTAACCGTAAATGTGAATGGGATGAACTCTCCCATAAAACGGAGGCAGATAGCAGATCAAAAGTCATAACCCTACAATCTGTTGTTTACAAGAAGCACATTTAAAGCAGGGAGATACATACAGAGTAAAGGTAAGAGGCTGGATCAGAATCTATTATGCTTCAGGTGAAGTCAAAAAAGCAGGGGTAGCCATCCTTATCTCAGATCAAGCAAAAGCAAAAATTGATCTAATTAAAAGAAATAAGGAAGGAAACTATATCTTGCTAAAGGGTAGCACAGACAATGAAGCTTAACAATACTACACATATATGCACCAAGTGGTATAGCATCTAACTTCCTAAAGAAGAAATTAAGAGAGTTGCAAGAAGAAATAGACAGCAAAACTATAATAGTGGGATATCTCAACCTTGCACCCTCAGAACTAGGTAAATCAAACCACAACACAAATAAGAAAGAAATTAAAGAGGTAAATAGAATATTAGAAAAATTAGGTATGATAGATCTTTGGAGAAAACTGAATGGTGACAGAAAGGAGTATTCTTTCTTCTCAGCAGTTCATGGAACCTATACAAAATTGACCATATATTGGGATATAAAGACCTCAAAATTAAATGCAGGAAGGCAGAAATAGTAAATGCTTTCTTTTCATTCCACGATGCAATAAAAACTACATTAAAAAAAAGTTAGGGGTAAATAGACTAAAAAAGTAATTGGATACTAAATAATCTCATCTTAAAGAATGATTGGGTGAAACAGCAAATTATAGACAGTATTAATAATTTCACTCAAGATAATGACATTGATGAGACATCATACCAAAATTTGTGGGATGCAGCCAAACCAGTAATAAGAGGAAATTTTATATCTTTAGAGGCTTACTTGATTAAAATAGAGAAAGAGAAGATCAATGAATTGGGCTTGCAACTTAAAAAATTAGAAAAATAACAACTTAAAAACCCCCAATCAATTACTAAACTTGAAATTCTAAAATTAAAAGGAGAAATTAATAATATTGAAAGTAAAAAAAAAAAACTTGAATTAATAAATAAAACTAAGAGTTAGTTTTATGAAAAAAAAACCCAATAAAATAGATAAATCTTTGATAAATCTGATTAGAAAAAGGAAAGAGGAAAATCAAATTGTTAGTCTTAAAAATGAAAAGGGAGAATTTTCCACCAATGAAGAGGAAATTAGAGCAATAATAAGGAGTTACTTTGCCCAACTTTATGCCAATAAATTTGATAACCTAAGTGAATGGATG
The DNA here is from genome assembly GCF_016432865.1 of Antechinus flavipes. Classification (NCBI taxonomy): domain Eukaryota; kingdom Metazoa; phylum Chordata; class Mammalia; order Dasyuromorphia; family Dasyuridae; genus Antechinus; species Antechinus flavipes. Next base: position 301,702,331 of record NC_067401.1, on the reverse strand, counting down.
ACTACCTCCAAAAATATAGGTTTCCCAGATTATCAGAGGAGGAAGTAATTGCTTAAATAGTCCTATTTCAGAAAAAGAAATAGAACAAGCTATTAATCAACTACCCCCCAAAATATCCCCAGAACCAGATGGATTTGTATGTGAATTCTACCAAAGATTAAAAGAACGATTAGCCCCAATGCTATATAAAGTATTTTAAAAAATACAGAATGAAGGAGTCCTACCAAATTCCTTTTATGACACAGACATGGTCCTGATACCTAAACCAGATAGGTTGAAAACAGAGAAAGAAAATTATAGACCAATCTCCCTAATGAATATTGATGCTAAAATCTTAAATAAGATATTAGCAAAAAGACTACAGAAAATCATTCCCAGGATAATACAGCATGATCAAGTAGGATTTATACCAGGAATGCAGGACTGATTCAATATTAGGAAAACTATTAGTATAATTGACCATATTAATAACCAAATTAACAAAAACCATATGATCATCTCAATAGATGCAGAAAAAGCAATTGATAAAATCCAACATCCATTCCTATTAAAAACACTTGAGAATATAGGAATAAATGGACTTTTTCTTAAAATAATCAGTAGCATTTATTTAAAACCATCAGTAAGCATCATATGTAATGGGGATAAACTGGAACCATTCTCTCTAAGATCATGAGTGAAACAAGGTTGCCCAAGGATATGAACAGACAATTCTCAGACGAAGAAATTGAAACTATTTATAGACATATGAAAATATGCTCCAAATCATTATTAATCAGAGAAATGCAAATTAAGACAACTCTGAGATACCACTACACACCTGTCAGATTGGCTAGAATGACAGGGAAAGATAATGGGGAATGTTGGAGGGGATGTGGGAAAACAGGGACACTGATACATTGTTGGTGGAATTGTGAACACATCCAGCCATTCTGGAGAGCAATTTGGAACTATGCTCAGAAAGTTATCAAACTATGCATACCCTTTGATCCAGCAGTGTTACTACTGGGCTTATATCCCAAAGAAATCTTAAACAAGGGAAAGCAACCTGTATGTGCAAGAATATTTGTGGCAGCCCTCTTTGTAGTGATCAGAAACTGGAAACTGAGTGGATGCCCATCAATTGGAGAATGGCTGAATAAATTGTGGTATATGAATATTATGGAATATTATTGTTTTGTAATAAATGACCAGTGGGATGATTTCAGAAAGGCCTGGAGAGACTTATGTCAACTGATGTTGAGTGAAATGAGCAGGACCAGGAGATCATTATATACTTCTACAACAATACTATATGATGATCAGTTCTGACGTATGTGGCCCTCTTCAGTGATGAGATGAACCAAATCAGTTCCAATAGAGCAGTATAATTTGAACCAGCTATCCTTAGTGAAAGAACTCTGGGAGATGACGATGAACCACTACATAGAATTCCCAATCCCTCTATTTTTGTCTGCCTGCATTTTTGATTTCTTTCATAGGTTAACTGTACACTATTTCAAAGTCTGATTCTTTTTGTACAGCAAAATAACTGTATAGACATGTATACATATGTTGTATTTAAGTTATGCTTTAAAATGGTTAACATGTATTGGTCAACCTGCCATCTGGGGGAAGAGGTGAGGGGGAAGAAAGGGAAAAATTGGAACAAAGGGTTTTACAATTGTCAATGCTGAAAAATTACCCATACATATATCTTATAAATAAAAAGCTATAATAATAATAATAAAAAGAATGAATGGGTCAAACAACAAATCACAGAAGGAATCATGAATTCCATCCAAGAGAAAGACAATAATGAACAAGATATCAAAACTTATGGGATGCAGCCAAAGCAGTTCTTAGGGGACTTTGTATATCTCTAAATGGCTACATAAATAAAATAGAGAAAGAGAAGATCTGTTGGAATCCTTACTAATTGTTAACTAATTAGAGTTGATCTAATCTTACAAGAAGATGTTTTGGGCAGAACCTGAAACAAGGTACTAAGTAGAACTAATTAATATAAGGCTTGTGTTCACACCTTTACTCATTGGAGTTCAATGAGTTCATACCTCCCTTGAAGCTCTTTGGGCCAGAGAGCACTATGGGAGAAAACCCATAATCCCTCTCTTTAGAAGGAGCATAAATAGGTCAATGGGCCAGTCGAAGAAGTTCTTCAGAGGAAGACGCTACAAGTCGAGATTTCACCGGAATGACATGAAGACTGGAGCTGGCTGGAGGCTGAAGAAAGCAGAGGCAGAGGCTGAAGGACCAGACCTTTGGATTTAAAGACATTTGGAGAGAGCTCTTGGAACCAAGCAGAGAGATAGGCCTCTAAGCTAACCGGGCTATATTGGAGATAATAAAAGATCTGAACTTTTATCACCTGGCTGAGTTTTGAGAAGAAGAAGATCACAACATTTTGGCGCCCAAACAGGGACTGATTCAGATCCATCTGAACTAGATCACAACATTCTGGCGCCCAACATGGGGCTAACAGACCCCCCCCCTCCCCCCCCCCAGTGGATTTCAGTGGAAAAGCTCCGATCCTGATTCAAGTGGAAAAGCCTCTGATCCTGATCCAGTGGAAAAGACTCATCAACCCAGAAATTAGGGTGAGTGCAACAAAGAAATTTTGTTAGAAGAGTTAGAGTAGAATTTCAGCTAAGATGGGACAGATATTTAGAAAACAGCCTGTTTCTGTTCAAGGAAAATGTTTAGAGAGCATTGTCAAAATTATGGAAAGCCAAGGTTTAATTATAATTTTGGAGAAGATCACTGAACTTTTAGAAATTGTTAAATACATATGTCCTTGGTTTTCTACAGAAAAGGAATTAGATTTAGATGAATGGAAATTAATCGGAGAAAAACTGGGTGAATGCTACAGATCTAATTCAAACTCAATGCAGTGGACATTAGAAAGAGAGGATCTTTTTTATAATAGAAATGGACCTGACTCAATTTCCAAAGACATAATTAATACATATAATGTAATACAATTGGCTATAAGAAGTTATTTAAGTGATAGAATGATGAAAAAGAAAGTACAGGAGGAAGAAGTGCCAACTTTACTAGGTGAAAAGGAGGATGAATCAGATGAGAATGGAGTTAATTACAATTCTGAGTATGATACTTCACAGCAGAAGGAATTAGGTGATTCCACATCTCATGACCCTCCCCCCCGCAATTAACCTTTCATGGGTGGAACAAGGGGGAGGGAGAGAGACAGAAACACAGTCAGCTTCTCCTGTAAAGCAGAATTTGACAAGATTAGAAAAAGCATTAATTAAAGCAAAAAATGAAGGAGAAGATATATCTGATTTCATAAATACATATCCTGTGATTGAAGAGCTCAACTACTCAGGTCAAAAAGGGAGAAGATACACTCCTTTTAATTTGGAAAAAATTAAAGATTTGAAAAAGGGTTGCACTCTTTATGGGGCTACATCATCTTATGTGAAGATGTTACTGGATAATTTGTCCTATGAAATCTTAACCCCGAATGACTGGAAATCCATCGCTAAAACATGTCTTGACATTGGATTTCTTGAGATGAAAGATTGTTGATGAGACTTTTGCAGTAGTTAAATTTTCATGTTGATTCATGTTATTTGTTACATTACCACTAGCCTGTGTTATATTGCTGTGTGCTTTTGTAAATTATGTATAATGCCTCCCATATTGATGGATTTATGTATACCATGTATATCTGTTACAAAGTTCTGGCCCATATTGATGGATTTATGTGTACCCCCTCAGAAACCCCCTATGTTTTAAAACAAAAGAAAGGGGGAGATGTTGGAATCCTTACTAATTGTTAACTAATTAGAGTTGATCTAATCTTACAAGAAGATGTTTTGGGCAGAACCTGAAACAAGGTACTAAGTAGAACTAATTAATATAAGGCTTGTGTTCACACCTTTACTCATTGGAGTTCAATGAGTTCATACCTCCCTTGAAGCTCTTTGGGCCAGAGAGCACTATGGGAGAAAACCCATAATCCCTCTCTCTGGAAGGAGCATAAATAGGCCAATGGGCCAGTCGAAGAAGTTCTTCAGAGGAAGACGCTACAAGTCGAGATTTCACCGGAATGACATGAAGACTGGAGCTGGCTGGAGGCTGAAGAAAGCAGAGGCAGAGGCCGAAGGACCAGACCTTTGGATTTAAAGACATTTGGAGAGAGCTCTTGGAACCAAGCAGAGAGATAGGCCTCTAAGCTAACCGGGCTATATTGGAGATAATAAAAGATCTGAATTTTTATCACCTGGCTGAGTTTTGAGAAGAAGAAGATCACAACATTTTGGCGCCCGAACAGGGATCGATTCAGATCCATCTGAACTAGATCACAACAAAGATCAAAGAATTGGGCATGCAGCTAAAAAAGGTAGAAAAAGAATAACTCAACCCCGCAATTAAATACCAAATCAAAAATTCTGAAACTCAAAGGAGATATTAATAAAATTGTACTTAAGAGAACTATTGAAATAATTAGTGAACCTAAGAGTTGGTTTTATGAATAAACCAACAAAATAGATAAAATTTTGGTTAATTTGATTAGGGAAAAGAAAGGAAAAAAAAATTCATCAGCATCAAACATGAAAAGTGTGAAATTAACACCAATGAAAAAAAATAATAATTAGGAGCTATTTTGTCTAAATGTATGGCAGCAAATCTGACAATCCAATTGAAATGAATGAATACTTTAAAAAATAAACCTTGCCCAGATTAACAGAAGAAGAAATAAATTGCTTAAATAATCTCATATTAGAAAAAGAAATTGAACAAGTAAATTCAACATTATATAAACTATTTGGAAAAAATAGGTAAAAAAGGAATCCTTCCAAATTCCATCTACAGCACAAATACGATATTGATACCTAAACCAGGATAAGTCAAAAAAGATAAATAAAATTCAGACCTGTTAAGGGACAGGTCAGTTCTCTGAGAGACTCCACAGCTGTGAATCATAACACCTGAAGGAGTTACAGGGCAGCCTTTGCTGACACAGATGTTTCAAAACTGGGAATCAGATAAATTGGAGGCAGAGGGAAGAGGAGAGAGATCAAGCAATGCAATGGTTTCTCAGTCAAAGAGGACAGAGAACAGCAACTGCTTCTCTGTCTCCTTGTATCATCCCCTTACAAGAAGAGATCCATTCTGGGTTGGATCTCCAGCAGTCACTATCACGTGGCTCCTGTATATTCCAACAGCTCCAATATATTCCAACACAGATCAATCTCCCCAATGAAATGCAAAAAAATAAATAAATAAAATACTAGTAAATAGATAATAGCAATTTATCTGTAGAATAATACACAATGTAGATTTATACCAGCAATGCAGGGCTGGTTCAATTTAAGGAAAACCATTGTCATAAATCAACCATATCAATAACAAAACCGACAGAAATCATATGAAAATCTCAAAAGCTTTTGACAAAACAATACCCATTCCTACAAAATACATGAGAGAGCATAAGGATAAGTGGGTTTTTCTTAAAAGTATAAGCAGTATCTATCTAAAATCAACAGCAAGCATTAGTTGTATTGGAGAGAAGCTAGATGCATTTTCAATAAGATCGAGATGAAACAAAGAGGCCTATTATCACCATATTATTTAATATTGTACTATAAATGTTCACTTTAGCAATAAGAAAAGAAAAAGAAATTAAAGGAATTAGAATAGGCAATGAGGGGATAAAACTTTCATTTTTTGCAGATGATATGATGACATATTTAAAGAATCCTAGAAAATCATCCAAAAACCTATTTGAAACAATTAACAACTTTAGCAAAGTGGCAGGGTACAAAATAAACCCATACAAATCATCAACATTTCTATATATTACTGACAAAGCCCATCAGCAAAAGATAGAAATAGAAATTCCATTTAAAATAACTCTAGACCAAATATAATCTTTGTTTGTCTACCTATCAAGACAGACTATATGAACTATATGAACACAATTACTTCTTATATAAATAAAGTCAGATCTAAATAATCAGAAAAAATATCAATTGCTCATGGGTAGAATACGTTAATATAATACAAAATGACAATTCTGAGTAAATTGGTTTGCTTGTTCAGTGCCATACCAATCAAATTGCCAAAAAAGTTATTTTGTAGAACAAGATACATTAATAACAAAATTCATCTGGAAGAACAAAAAGTCAAAAATAAAAGGACATTAATGAAAAAATAATATATGGCTTAAGTGTATCAGATCTAAAACAATATTGTAAAGCAGGATTCATCAAAATCATTTGGTACGGGCTAAGAAATAAAATGGTGGATCAGTGGAATTGATTAGATACACATGACACAATAATCAAGGCCTATAATAATCTAGTATTAGATAAACCTTCAAACTCTACCTTCCGTTATAAAAACTCAATATTTGACAAAAATTGTTGGGAAAACTGGAAAACACTATTTCAGAAACTCAACAAAACACACATCTCACACTCCATTCCAAAATAAGGTCAAAATGGGTATGTGATTTGGGTATAAGGGTAATATCAAAAGCAAATGAAAAGATCAAGGGGGTAGTTAAATATCATATATTTGGAATAAGAAGGAATTTATAATCAAATAATAAGTAGAGAACATTATGGAAGGCAAAAATTGACAATTTTGATTACATTAAATTAAAAAGGTTTTGCACAAACAAAACCAAGAGACACAGGATTAAAAAAGAAGTACAAAACTGGGGAAAAAAATTTACAGCCAGTATTTCTGATAAAGGTCTCATTTCTAAAATATAAAAAGAACTGGTTCAAATTTATTAGAATACAAGTCATTCCCCAAATGAAAAATGGTCAAAAGGTATAAACAATTTTCAGATGATAAAATTAAAACCATTTATAGTCATAAAAATGCTCTAAATTAGAAAAATGCAAATGAAAACAACTGTGAGATAGCACTTCATACCTTTCAGATTGGCTAAAATTTCAGGAAAATTGGTCTTATTGGAAAGGATGTAGGAAAACTAATGCATTGTTGGTGAAATTGTTAAATTATCCAATCATTCTGGAGAGCAATTTGGAACTATGCCAAAAGGGCTATAGAATTATGTATATCTTTTGACACAGCAGTGCCATTATTGGGTCTGTATACTCAGGAAATCATAAAGGAGGGGGAAGGACCCACATGTGCAAAAATGTTTATAGCAGCTCTTTTTGTGGTAGCAAAGAATTGGAAAAGCAATAGATGTAATTAGGGAATGGCTAAATAAGTTGTGGTATATGAAGATAATCAAATATTATTGTTCTGTAAAAAAAAGGATGAACAAACTGATTTTAGAAATGCCCAGAAAAATTTACATTAACTTGTGTTGAGTGAAACAAGCAGAACCAGGAATACATTATACACAATGACAGCAAGAATGTATGATGATCAACTATGAAAGACTTATTTCTTAGTGATTCCATGATCCAAGGCAATTCCAATACATTTTGGATAGAAAACACCATTTATATTGACAAAGAGAATCATGGAGATTGAATGTAAATCAACACATGCTATGTTCTCTTTCTTTTAATGTTTTTTTTTTTCCTCTCCCAAAGATTTCCCTTTTATTCTGATTTCTCTCTCCCAATATGATGTATATCAAAAATAAATAGAAAATAAAAAAAAAATTAAAAATTATAAATGTTACAAGAGAAGTAAAAAATGCTGTCAGTTCAGAGGAAAGATCATTTTCATCTCACTCTCTCGTATACTGCACTACAACACTATAACTTGTATTATATATAGAATTTCCATAAAAGTAGATGTCCAGAGTTAAGCATGCATTCATATAAGTTACCAAAATGAGAATAACAATAGTGATTAGGAATTAAATTTTAAAAATGGTCTTGATAAATGGTAACACAATTCAAAGTATTATAGATTCTATGCTAACAGATGTTGTTCTAGAAAACACCTGGTAAACTTTGCTCTTTCCTTATGTGCAGAAAGGAAAGGGAAAAAAAAATTATAAATCAGGGGCAAACCGTTATTTCCTGAAAGAGATTTTTGCATTCTTCTTTTATCTCAGCTTTTCTGTGCAGTTTCAGAATGATGTTAAAAATAACCTCAAATCACATTACCAGAGCCAAAGTTCATAAAAAGTAATATTTAAAGTAATTAAAAAAGAGACTTAGGGTGATGACTAAAGATGCATTTAAAACATGCTGAATTTGGCACGGCTGGCTGATACACCTCACAGGAACAACAGATAGAATTGGCTTTTTTAGCTCTTCACACTCCTAATGCAGTCCCAAGATTCACAGTTTCTATTTTAATGATGAATATTATACTTTACAAAGTGTTCATTCACAAGGAATCTAGGGGGCAACAAATTCTCTTGTACAAAGACATAATTTTCAGACTAGCAGAAGGTAAAAATTTGTGACCAAGAAACAACATTTTTTCTAAAATGCAATTACTTCAAAGAAACAGTATACAATATTCTAGAATATCAGCAATGACTTTTTTAAGGGAAAGGAACATAGCTGAGGCTGCTGACAAGAAATAACCATTGAGACTTCACAATACTTAGTCTCTTTCTTCATTGAAACTCCATCTCCTCCCCTGAAAGATGATACTGAATCTTGTTGGGTAATTAATTCTTGTTCAATAATACTTAGGAAATAAATAGCTATTTAATTTATTTTTGTGCCACTTACAATGCTGATATGTCCTGGCTAGCCCAATCCATCCTCTGTAAAAATTGTGGTGTAAATGCAGAAAAAATTTACAAAGTGAATGGCCCATGAGGACTTAGGAAGCTTGAAGCAGCTTTGTTAAAACTATCTGGAGTTTTCCCTATCAGCTCCCTCAATGGGGTTACATGTGGGCTCTAGATGTACCCAGTTGTTTATATGATATAAATGCATTTTCTCAATTATCTTCCATGCTCCTCAATTGGAATATATATTCCTCCAGAGCTAGGTCACAGAGTACAACAAATGTGATGATAACATGGCTTGCAATTTTATTCTGAGAATTGTGTATCTAATTCTTTATAGTTGAGCTCAATCTTCTGTCATTGGCAATATTTAGTAGTCCAAAGGTGAGCATTGCTTTGATAGGTTTACCAATCATCAGCTCCAGATCCAGTACTCCAATTATGGTTGCACCCAGCTTCAAAAGGACTGTCTTAGCTGCAGCAGAAGAGTGCTGTGTTCAACGCCAGAGGGACTCAAGGGAAATATGGAAGCTTCTGTGACTGGTGAGTCCATTTTGCCTATTCTATGAGGAAATAAGCTAACTGGGACAAAAAGGAGATGGAACTCTTAATAGTGATAGGTAGCAGAAACAAGGGAAATATTGTGGGAGAGTGTGTGATTTTATGACTGTTTGATTCTATTGAGCACACAAATTAGGTATATAAATCTATATTTCTATAGAGAAATTGTGAGAAGTGCAATTTGAGTGCTAGTGGAGTGCTCAGCCCTAGCATAAAGACAAAACATAGACTTTGATTTATCTGAAATAAATCTAATAACATAATTTGGACATTCAGGAATAAGAAGCTATTGTAAGGAAAAGGAATCAACAAGGAATCCTAGAATGACTATGAAATTCACATGCCATACTCACCTCTCAGCTAGTAAGTCAAGAAGTATTGATTAAGCATTCAGTATGTGCCATATACTGTGCTAAGTGCTGGGGACAAAAAGAAAGACAAAAAGGGGGTCTTTGTTCCCAATTTTCTCACATTCTCATATGACATAGTATGCAAATAATTATTGGGTAAATTTTAATTCATTTAGGGAAAACATAGTAAAAGTGTAGGGACCAGAAAAGATCTCTTTCAGAAGATGAGATTTGAGCTGAGTCTTGAAGAAAGTGAGGAGGTAGAAGTACGAACAGAAGGCATTCCAGGCAGAGGGTAAAAATGATAAAAAGACACAAAGCCACGAAAATAAATATTCTGCACACACAACAGAATGTAGGTCAGTATAACTGGATTATTACCTATATGGGAGGAAATAAAGTGTAAGAAGACAAATAAAGTAGGAAAAGGCCTGAAAACCTGTGTTAGGATGGCAGGTATGTGAAAAGCAGATGGAAAAAAGGCAACGTATATAGGAAATGTTATAAAGCTTATAGTAGCATAAGACCTGACAACAAATTGGATATGCCATGTGAGAGGAGAGAGCTGATATTAAATTTGGAGAACAAAACATGAGAAACATCTTCATTAATTTTAAGGCATTAGGGAGTATGTGTAATTTGGTGGCAAAATGACAGCTGTCTGTTAAAAGACAGCTAGGGAGTACAGAACAAAACATCCAACAGGGAGTTGAAACTCAAGACAAGAAAGTGAAATGAAAAGAATACTTACTTTCTCTTGGTATATTTGTTACCAGATAGATCTAGGTGAATTGTATCCCAGAGCATCATAGGAGTAATAATTATAAATGTTAACTATAGAAACTTCAGATAAGGCAGAGTAATTAGGAAATAGTGGAGAAAAAGGATGAAAGAGGAGAGGAATGAGTCTGTGGGGGGAGTTTGGAATTAAATTCTAACATCAAATTAATGACTTAAGAGTGTAGGGAAAAATTATGTATATCTAGAAGAGCCTGTGTTTAAGGAGAGGGAGCAATTAGAGGAATAAGTACAAAATATTTCAGAAGAAAGGAAAATTTAAAATTATAATTTTAAATACAACTAAAATACTCCAAGAAAATAGAAGGGGATGTCTTAATGTATATGAAAGGAATTATTTTCTGGCTACTAGAAAGATGATTTTTTTATTTAATATTTTATTTTTTCCTAGTTACATGTAAGAAGAAATTTAATATTTATTTTTTTCAAATTTTGAGTTCCAAATTTTCTCCTTGTGCCAATCCTTCTCATTGAAAAGGCAAGCAATTTGATGCAGGTTGTAAATGTGTAGTCAAGCAAAACACATTTCCATGTGTCATTCTGTGAAAGAAAATACATACAAAAAAGCCAGAGAAAGATAAAGAAAGTAATGAAAAAGTATCTTTGATCTGCATTCTGGCTCCACTAATTCTTTCCCTGGAAAAGGACAGCATCTTTTATTGTAAATCTTACAAAATTGTTTTGATCATTGTATTGCTGAGAATTATTAAGTTATTCATAATAGATCCTCATATAATATTGCTGCTACTGTGTACAATATTCTCTTGACTCTGCTCATTTCACTTTACATTAATTCATGCAAGATTTTCCATGTATTTTTCCCCTCAAGAGCATCCTGCTCATCATTTCTTAAAGTTTAATAGTATTCCATCACAATCATATATACAATTTTTTAGCCATTCTCTAATTGAAACACATCTCCTCAATTTCTAATTCTTTGCTACTCTACTCACAGAATTGTAATATTTTTGTACACGTAAGTCTTTTTTCTTTTCTTTTTTTTTTTAATCTGTTTAATATACAGATCTGTAATGGGCTGAGGCTTGAGTTGATGCACTGAGGTCCCAAGCACGTGAGACTAAATAGTTGGACCATACTCTATTAATATATGCTTGGAGAAAGAATGGCCCCCACCCACTCTTTGTGCAAGTCCTGATGTATTGTATAGGAAATGACGTTTTTTGGTGGGTGGAGGCAGGGGAGTGGAAAAGGAAGGGGAAGGAGAGACTGTTGGCTGGCGTCTTGACATAGCTGCTAGCATTGCCATTGCGATGGCCTTTCAGCTCAGGTCTCTCTCTGCTAGCTGGGTTCCTGTCGCAGCTGCCCATATTGCTATCGCAATCCTTCTTGCCCATATTGCTATTGCAATCTTTTTTCACCTCTTCACTTCAATTCACTTCAAAGATTGAAGATTTTTCCCTTAACCTGAATTCCTGACTCCGACTGATTTTAAATACGCGGTCATTACACAGATCTGGTAGGGGTATTGCTTGGTTAAGGATAAGCTTGGTTTTATAGCCCTTTGGATATAATTCCAATTTGCTCTCCAAAGTGGTTGAATCAGTATACAACTTTATCAACTGCATATTAGCATTTTACTTTCTCTACATCCATTTGAACATTTGTTGTTTTTCTTTTCTGTTATGGTATTCAATTTGACAGGTGTGAGGTAGTAGCTTGTAAAGTAGTAGCATTTCTATCATCAATAGTGATTTAGAGCATTTTTATGTGACTGTAATGAGCTTTGATTACTTTGAACACTGCCTATTCTTGTCCCTTGACCATTTATCATTTGAAGAATGGCTTTTATTTTTATAAATTTGACTCAGATTTTTATATGTTTGAGAAATGAAGTCTTTATCACAGAAATTCACTTTTTCTGAAAGTGTGTTTTGATCTTGCTGTTATCATTGTAACTTTTATGTCTGAAATTTTTTTGTTTGCTCACTTGAATTTCCCAATATGGAAATTATTTTCCTCCATCTTGTTTTCTCTATAATTTATTTAGAGTAATTATTTAAAGGTATTTCAGTGACATGAATGAGAATATCAAAAATATGCATAATTATTAGAATTAAATTACATACTTATAAAAAATGAATCATTTCCAGAATTTAAAGTAAACATAATGCTTAAAAGCATGTAAATATTTTCCATATACCAGGAATGCAAAGATGCTTCAATATTTTGGAAACATGTAAATAACAATACATTTACATGAATAGACAACACAAGTATCCAACACTATTGTGCTCTGTATGTTAAAAACCCTAAGAAATATAGGTATGGAAGGAACTTTATTATAATCCATGTTATATATAAAAAACTAAGAGCTAGTATTGTTTTCCATAGAGGAAAAATAGAAAGAGATCTTGTTTCATATTAGTTTAAACCAATAATTTCTCCAGCTTTTGCCCTAGTAAATTTATTTATTGAAATAAGTTAAAGGAATGAAATTAATGAAGCAAAATTATCACTATATGGAATTAATATGATAATTTATTTAGAAAACTCAAGAGTAGTGGCAAAGAAACTGAGGTAATAGTTTCAATAAAATGGAAATATACAAAATAAATACATAAAATCATTATTTCTATACAGTACAGAGAAAAACAGTAGAAAATTATTTAAAAAGTAGTAATTACAAAGTTAATAAAATATTTGGGAGTTAAATTATCAAGGAACACTGAATCTCAGGATTGGAAAGAAATTTAGGTTCAACTCATATCTAAAACATTTTATATCTGAAAAGTAGTAATCAAACTTTTCCTTGAATGCTTCCAAAGAAGGAAAGTCATTCCCTTCTGATTCAATCCATTGCACTTTTGAATGCCTCCATTTATTAGGAAGGTTTTTCTTTATTTCGTGTCTAAATTTGCTTCTTCATGAATTTTACTCATTATTTCCAGCTCTTCTTTAAGCTATAGATCTAATCCATCTCCTAAATGACAACCTACCAGATACTTGAAGTCAAAAAGCATTTATTTAGCATGGCTTTGTACTAGGAACTGTGAAGATAGTTATCATATTCTCCCAAATTCTCCTTATCTTCATGCTAAACACAACTAGTTCCTGTTAACTGTTCCCATATACTAAGAATTCAAGGACTATCTCTGATGTGGTTCCCTTAATTTGGATGCTTTTCAATTTGTCAATGTCCTTATTAAAGTGTAGTTCCCCAAAGTGAGCATAATATTGCTCATGTGTTATGATGAGGGCACAGTATAGTGATAAATACTGCCATGTTATGCTTCTTTTAATGAAACCTAAAATTGCACTAGCTTACTTGGAATCAAAATTGTATGACATTTCAGACAAAGTGAAGTTTATCTTTGTCACTTAAACTTTGTGCTTAGGAAACTGATTTTTTGATTCCAAGTAGAAGACTACTCTTTATCTCTCTTACATTTCGTTTTATTGGATTTGGTCCAATGTTGCTGCCTTTCCAGATCTTTTAAAATTTGGACTCTTCTATCCAATGTGTGAACTATCCACCTAAATTTTTTTTGTATATTTAAAATCTGATAAGAATGTCATCTTTGACTTTTTCCAAAGCACTGATAAAAATGTTCAAAAGAAAATGATAAAGATCCTACTAGGGGTATACAATTTGACATAAAATTATTAAAATTAAATTTTAGATCTAGTCTTTCAAATGATTCTAAATTCATTTATTTACACTGTTGCTTTAGCCTATATATATATATATATATAGTCATAAGAAGAATATAGTCTTATTATATGAATTATAACAGCTAAGTTTTGTTTTTGTTTTTGTACCCAGGATAATTTGTATTGTGTCTGATATGTAGTAGAAGATAATTAAATCTTAGTAACTGATTGTAATTAGTAAGAGCATTTCTATTATCTGTCAGTTTAGCAACAGCATCAAAAACTTAAAAAAAAAGTTATACTATTGTTGTTTAGTTGTTCAGTTGTGTCCCACTCTTGTGATCCCGTAGATTATTTCATGTTAAAACTGTCCATAAGTTTTTCTTGGTGAATATATTGGAATGGCTTGCAATTTCCTTCTCTGGCAGATTAAGGCTGAGGTTAAGTGATTTAGCCAAGATCATACAATTCATAAATGTTTGAGGTCAGATTTGAGCTTAGGCCCAGGGCTCTATCCACTAAGCACCTAACTTCCTTAATTAGATTAGTGTGATCTATTTTTCATAAAGTTATGCTTTTACCATTTCCTTTTCCATGTTCACTAAATTTCTCTTTTATAATACATTTTTTAGATTTTGTCAGGAATCAAAGAAAAATTCACTGACCTATAGTTTGTAGAATTCATTTTCTCTTTCAATCTCTCTCTTTCCCACTCTGTCTCTGTCTCTGTCTTTCATTCTCTCTTTCCTTCCAAAAACTTTCTTTCTTCCTAGCATAGTAATTATATATATATACATATATATATATATATATATATATATATATATACATATATATATATATATATATATATATGTATATATATGAGTGTGTGTGTGCATATGTATGTGTGTGTGTGTGTGTGTGTGTGTATTTGGCATTATTGTTGTTGCTGCCACCAAGGTTTACTTTAATGTTTCACTGTCATTGTAGGATTCAGGATGCCTTGCCTCAAGGAAATATGGTGAAGTGGAAAGAGTACTGGACTTGGAGTCGATACTAATTTGGACTTAAATCTTATTATCTCCCACTTAATATCTTTGTGTCTTTGAAAAAGACATTTACCTGGACCTCAGTTTTTCACTGATGAAATGAAACTAAATTACTTATAAGGTCTCCTACAGCTTTTCTGCTTTTTCCCCAACTTAGGATAGAAAGCACACTGTTCTCATGCAGTGTAGTACACATTTGAGAATCTTTCAGTCATTCAACTTTCTTAGCAAAAGAAATCCTGGTAATGTTTTTTCATACTTAGGTCTCATTATTTACATATTATTTTATCTTTCAAAGAATTATTAACTTCAGGAAATAATCTATATTTGGAACTGTCCTGTATTTGGTGCAATTGGTAACTGGAGTCCATCAAGACTGAAATTGTAGAGTTTAACATTATTTTAAAATAATCTTATGCTGTTGTTCAATAACTTTTCAGTTGTGTCTGACTTTTCCTGGATCAATTTGGGGTTTTCTTGGCAAGGATAATGGAGTGGTTTGCCATTTTCTTCTCCAACTCATTTTACAGATGAGGAAACTGGATGACTTGCTCTGATCAAACAATTTGAGGCCAGATTTGAATTCATGAAGTTGAACATCCCCCCCACCAGTTTCAAGCTCAGCACTTTATCCACTGCACAATCAACTGCCCAAAATCTATGTTGCATATCTGTAATTTTTTCTCCTTTTTTTTTACTAATATGTTTTATTGATTTTAAACTTTTGAGAAAAAAAAATTTAATTCCTAATGAATATTTCAAATGACTAATTTATCTGCATCCTCCTAAAAAAATAAAATCTAAGATTGAAGATTACATTTTTAAAATGCCTTTTTATTTTAAAAATGTATGCAAAGATAATTTTCTGCATTCACCCTTGCAAACTTTGTGTTTTTTCTCCCTCCTTTCCCCCAAGCCCCTCCCCTGGATAGCAAGTAATCCAATATATTTTAAACATGTGCAGTTCTTCAATACATATTTCCACAATTATTATGTTGTGCAAAAACAAATCAGATCAAAAGTGGGAAAATGAGAAAAAAAAAACAAAAAGCAAGCAAACAACAGCAAAAAGGGTGACAATACTATGTTGTGATCCACATTTAGTCCCTAAAATCCTTTTTTTCTGGATGCAGATAGGTATCTCCATCACAAATCTTTTGGAATTGGCCTGAATCATCTCATTGTTGAAAAGAGTCATGTCCACCAGAAATGATCATCACACAATCTTGTTGCTATGGAAAATGTTCTCTTGGTTCTACTCACTTCACTTAGCATCAGTTCTTGTATGGCTCTCTAGGTCTTTCTGAAATCATTCGCTGATTGTTTTTTAATTTTCTTTTAAAAAAAATTAAGAAAAAAAAAGCTTGCATCAGTTCTTGTATGGCTCTCTAGGTCTTTCTGAAATCATTCTGCTGATTGTTTTTTAATTTTCTTTAAAAAAAAAAACATTAAGAAAAAAAAAAGCTTTATTTTTCTTGAATCAACCTTTTCCTCTGCACAGTATTTAAATTATTTTAATGGGAAGAAATTTCTCAAAGTTCTAGAATTAATGCAATGTAAGTGAGCCCATGTGGCAAAGTAAAATAAATAATGACTTTGGAGTCAGAATACATATGTTCAAAACGTCAACATGAAACTTTACTACTTTTGTGATTTTTAATAACTCTTTGATTTACATGTATCTTCGCCACCCCCCCACCTACCCCTCTTCTCATTTGTGTGTCCCTAGAAAGAACACCACAACTCTTATAAATGTCTCTTTTATAAGGCCATCCTAATTCAAGGAAAATGATACTTAATTGAATAACATGGTAAAATAAATGACAATATTGTAGCAGAACTGGTATTGTAGCAGAAGTTACTATTCTTGGTAGGAAAGGTAATTCATAGGAAATAAGAGTGAGAATAGATGTAGACCGGGCAACTCTCTTTACTTTATCTGCAGCCCAATCATAGCATCCTTATGCTATTTATTTTCCCAGAGAGCCATCAATATCATGTGCTGGTCCTGTGATGTCACTGAACTACAAAATTTGTCTACTGTAGCAGAGTATTGATGGGGGAAAGGGTAGAAGAGGAGAAAGAAAAGGCAACATATTTTTGTTTATCTGCTGATTTGCATTTTGTTAGATCTTTAACACTGCTTTTTCTTCTGAAATACATAAAGGAAAAATGTCCTGATGCTTCTAAGCCAGAAGATATTCTAGTTCTTTTCTAAGTCAGGTCCCATCACAGCTAGACCACCATACATACCCACAATTGAATCTATCTTTTAACTTGTTTTTCTATTTCTAAAATGTCAATTTTTTAAAATAATTTTAATCTTTGACTTAAGAAAATACCTTTCAACACTTTCCTCCCAAATCTACCTTCTCCAAAATTGCTATCTGGAATTAATGAAGATTTTTACTTATTGTCTGGGGCCCAGGCAAGATGGAGCAAGTGGGTTTTTGTTCTATATTCCTGCTACCAACAAAAAACAAAGGTCTACTCACATGTAACATGAGGGCATTAAAGTAAATGATTTCTGGGTATCCTTTTAGCGCTAGATTGAATGAAATTTGAACTCTATGGTACCGTGAAATGTATGTAGTATCAAACATTTTTAAACATTACTTAACTTTTTAGGCTTAAGTTTCTCCTCAATTAGTAATGGCTGTACCACTCACAAAAATGTTTTTTAAAGTGTTTGGTAAAACTTAAAATGATAAATAATTGAAAAACAATTTAAAAAAAACCTAAGATAATTATAATAATTACTATCAGTACTTGAAGTAATTTATTTGTATCTATTTTTAACAGATATAAGAAATATATATCTATAATAGAAATATATACACACACATATAAATAATAGAAATATAACAAGTTTCTATGTAATGGAAACATAAATTAGATTTTAATTTCTGTGAAGACCAAGTTAGCACCCTGGATACCTTAGAATAAGCCGGAGTCAGGATAAGCAAAAGAGCTTGGTCTTTATTCTTGGTCTTTAGGGGTAAAAGTGAAGGGAATGGACACAGGATCTCCATCAATTCCTTCTCCTCATCTACCGCCAAAGTGACTCTGGCTTGTCTTATTCCACCCCCTAATCCCTCCCACAATTCTCTGTATACACCAAAAGATAGAACCAGCACAGAATAGTGGGAAGGACCATTTTCCAAGCATATGCTAATAGAGTATTGCCCAATCGGTAATAAGCCTTTAGTGCTCGGTTGTCCAACACCAGTGCATCAATTCAGAGTTTCAGTATTTTACAAATTTCATTCCTTTTCTTCTAGTAGTCTTCAATTAAGATACTTCATATATGTCTCATCTTCTCTTTTCTGTACCCTTCTCTCCCAGTTTACACACACACACACACACACACACACACACACACACCCAAAACCCACATATCTGTTCCATATAAAATCACTGTGGGTTGTAGACTTGTAGTTAGGTATCTGGGGGATCAAATGATTCTATAGTACATCAAAATATAAAACCTATAAGCCCCCCTGACACCAAACCTGAATTTAGGTGAGCAAGGAGAATGATGAAAAATGAAAGTTGTTCATACTGCTTTATTCTACTTTTTATTAAAGTTATTTTATGTAAAACAAATATCTTACATCAACTTAATCTTGCAATCAAATCAAAGCAATTACATTTGTGATGTTAAACTTTTTTTTTTTTTTTGTGGATATCAAGGAAAAATTTTAAAATAATGATTCCAGAAGAAATTCAATGGAGAGGAAACATCCTGTCTGAAAATTAAATTAATCTGACTAAAACCAGCACCCAGTTTTCAACTTTTATTCCTCTAAATGTTACAATTTTCTCTAACCCCAAGTCAAAAAAAATGTTTTAGAAGTTTTTGGTTGGAAAGAAGAGCAGGAGTCTCTTTCTTGGATCTGAGAATAGTAATAAAATATGAAACACTAATATCTGTCCCCTTCTGAATAAGTGAGTTGAGAAATCCACATGGTTGTGTGAAGGTAGGTACTCTTTTTTCTTATGACATGTATTACTTATAATCAATTTGTGATCTTCTACAATTTTTTGTTTTGTTTTTTACATTGCTGGAATTACTATTAAATATTTCATTTTATTACATAGTTGTATGGCAAATGAAAAGTGAAATGACTGGGGAAACAAAGGTTCAACATTCTGAGCATATTAATCTATTAAACATTGCATGAGAATTGCTCAACAACTCAAAATCAGGGCCTTTCCTCAGCTTAACATACTTATAATATGTACTCTTCCTGCCACGGGGTCTCTGATGAAGGAATTGCAGTAATACCCCTTTATAGTTTATGCATGCATTTCTCACAGTATCCTTGTGAAGCAGGCAGTGAAAGTATTATTATATCCATTTTTCAGATGAGGAAATTGGGGTCTACAGGGGATACTGGATAAGAGAAAAAGATAAAATAATTCCTCCAAATACTTTGCCTTTAGCTTTCTTCGATATAAATTAGTCATTTTAAAGATAGCTTGAAAGCAGTGAGGGTTGTTCCTATTTATAATCTATGCCTTGCCATTTCTGAAAGTTTTGTAAAACAGAAAAATTGCCTTACTAGACTATGCAAAGTTCTACAACAATTGTACTAATTCACTTAACTTTATCTTAATGAAAATCAGGATTTCCCTCAAGGTCTGGGTTAAAGATTGAATGGCTAAGCCTTTTCTAATGAATGTAGTCTTACTAGAAGGGCTTTGCCTACACAGCTTTTATTATATATATTCAAGAGATAGTTTCAGAAGATAAATTTAAAATGTTATTCAAAAATTATGATAAGCAAAATGGATTTTTACTTGCAACACATTAGAAAACATCTTAATATTAAATCTGATATTTCCCTAATCTAATTCAACACACTCAAAAAAAAAATCAACTCATTAAGTGCTTATTACATGCAAAGTACTTCATTAGCTTCTGGGGATAAAAAGACAAAAGTAAACAGTCTCGAATTTTCCTTAGAATTACCTGTTTTATGTTTTGGATGAGGAGGACTCTGAACTATTGAGCAAGTGTTGAGCCACTTGCAACATAGTTAACCTATGACCAATGTCAGCCCACAAATTTCATTTTACTTTAGTGACCTACAAGTAACCACCTTAAGAAAAATAACTCCATGCATTCCCTCAAGACTTTTAAATTTAATACAAGATTGCATGACACTTGGATTCCATCAATTCAAATGATTTCTAAAAATGCTTACCTCATTGAAATTCACAGATGTCAGATCCTCTCTATTGCATTTTAGTGTTTCTTCTGAGTTTTGAAATTTTCCAATTTGTACTCTTTTAGTGCAAAAGGACCATAAAGAAGCTGGTTAAAGTTATTTCTGTGTCAGTCAACTACAGTTTTATTCCTAGATTTCTATGATCTTTTAGCACCTATGATATTTTTCTTTTTACCTTTACTTTTATTTTCAAGTGCAATGAAGAAATTAATTAAATGTAAAGTTTAAAGAGTACAAAGGCTGATCAAATAATTCTAAATATCTATGTGTCTCCTCTAGATAGTATATAGTGTTATGCCACAGTTCTCTTTAACTGTCCTGAGTCAGTTTCCTTGTACAAGTTTCCCTTGTCTCAGTCTTCCTAATTACTCCCCTAATCTGTAAATCTCCCTCTGGTCCATGAAGGCTGAGGACCAATTAGTCTAAGGTTATAAATTGTTAGCCCAAGCAAGATAAACAAGAGAGTAGACCTCCTGATTATCTTCTGTCCTTGAGAACATCCCTCTAAAATATTCCAAGATATTTCACTAACATCTTTATCTCTGGGTATTTAGACATCCTGTCTCTGGGTTCCTTTTTGATTCATAGCCTTTTCCAGCTGGGCTTTCCCGCTCTTTCCTACTCTCTTCTTTGTCTCCAAAAGTTATATAAAGGTTAGAGATTCTCCATTCATTGCTGGAGAATGGTGGCTGGCGGTGGATGCTGGACGCTGGATTCTTTGAGATGATAGTCTCCTCCAGACCTGGGATCAACATGAATTCCTTGGTCCCAGTATATCTTTATCTCTGTCTGACTGGATAATTTGAGACGAGAGTCCTGTCCAGTCAATCTTACTCTCCCATTAATAAAATATTAAAAACTCTCTAATCTCTCTCCTGCCTCAGTTTCTCTGGCATTACAATAGAAACTCAAACCTTTGAGAAATATTTTATCTCACATATTAAACTTATTTCTGAAAAAAAAAGTTGGCATACACTGGATTTTTTTATAAATTGGTTATAGTTTTAATGCAATCAAATAATTTGCTACAAATTTTTGTCAAGAAAAAAGAAATTCCTTCTGTAAAGATAAATAGTGATGTGCTGATTGACTGTTTCCTTTTATAATCTCACTAATAATCTTGATGTTTAATAAAGAAATTGTCCCTGGGACTTTGTTGTCCTGACTTCTGATTAGCTCTCTTCTACCACTATTTCAGAAACTCCTAGTCACCATGTTTTCCTTTATTCTTTGATCTTTCACCACCTTCTTTACAGCTTCATCAATCTCTTTGTAACCCTAAATATATGCTTCTCCCTCCAAATCCTACCTTCAGTTCTGCCATTAGGAATATCAAATTAACTCTGCCAACATTTCTTCTTTCAAAAGAGTTTCTTACAATTTAGAGAACAAAATTATCTATACTGTCCTATGTGAGATGCTATTTCTATGCTGGCAGTGGTTATTTCAATATATACTAGAAATCACAATACTCATAGACCAAAGAAAGCCTAAATATACCCCAAAGAAGTCTCTTTCTATTAACGTAGTACAATAAGCAAATAATTTCTTTCTATTTGTCTTAGGTCCATTATATACATTAAGTAAATGAGCATATCTATTGTATCTCTAGGATACGTCTACTTTAGCATTTTTTTTTCCTCTAGTCCATTCTCTTAATATCTCATTTATCTACCATGTAAATTTTGTGTTTTTTGAATTTTTTAAAATATTAATTTATTTAAAACTAAATATAGAAGAAGAAAAAAAGAAAATAGAAAAAGAGGTCATGAATAAGCCAAATAGAATAACACTTCTGCTTTTTGAAACTTCTTTGATTCAAATGAAAACATCATCAACCTAGAGTTTGAAGTATACCTCATCTTACTTATTTGGTGAAATAGGGAGCATGATTTTGCTTCTACATGAATCTTCTCTGTCAGTCATACATTCCATTATGGAATTAGAACTATTCATTTTTAGCTCTTGGAATCCCTGGCTTCTTTAAAAATGGAGCTGAGTTATTACTTCCTACATGACACTTTAAAAATACTACTCTGCCCTTCATTCTTACTGTAAATGCTTTTTCATGATATTTTTTGCATATATATCATATTGCATTTTGCATATGTCTCATATTGATTTTTTAACTTATATTTACTTTTTAGTCCAACATCCTGAGTCCTGCTTTCCACTATTCATACTTTTAGTTCATTTGGACCCATTCAGATTCCCCCCCCCCAAAAAAAAAAATCTCTGATGAGAGCTTGTATTCTTGTATTTGGGTTTCAACCACCATGGGTGAGAGAATCTAGCATTCCAGTTATGAGGTTTAGTAAAGTTATCTAGTTCTCCTCACAGAACTCTATGTAAGAAGAACTATTGGATATAGGTAAATCAGAGGGGTTTGGGGGGTGGGCAGGAATTGGTGTATCTTGGTGATGAATCCCTTTGGCAAGCTGGTGAAATCTATTTTTAATTTTTCAAATAAAACATTGTCATGTGCACATCAGGGAGGACTCAAAATATGCAACAATAAATTTCCTTTTCAAGAAAGCATATGTAATAATAGAAGAAATTATATTCATGATTGTCCAATTTTTCTTTCCTTTTGAACTATGACCCAGATGTGCATAAATACAATGGAGTTACCAAATATTTCCCCTCTGGCCTCTCATTACCTTTGTACCAAAAATATGTTACTCTACCCTTCAACTATGAAGGGATATGTGCAATGAAGTTGCCAAACAGAATCTAGTCTAGTTGCCAGGCCCTCTGGCTTGAGAACTCCTAAAGTTGCTGCTGCTTCTGTCACCACTACCTGGTCCCACCAATGGTGTTGCATTCAATTGGGCTCTAGGACAGCTGTCTTCTACATGTCACAAACTCTTTTGGATTTTTAAAATTATCTTTGACTGGAAGAGTATTTCACTCTAATCTTTTGTTGCCTCTGCTACTTTAGAATTTAATGTAAGAAATTATTTTAAAGTTGTTCGGAAGGGAATCCTGGAAAAAATCAACTGAATGCTTTCTCTAGTATCTTGGCTGCACTCCTGAAAGTCTCCCAAAATACAATTACCAATATATATATATATATATACATATATATATATATATATATATATATATATTTAAGACAAGTTCATGGACCTTATATTAAGAGCCTTTGTTACCTTTGTTGTTGTACAATCATTTCAATCACATCTAATCCTCCAGGACCCCTTTGGGTTTTTTCTGGTAAAGATATTGAAGTACTATTCCATTTTCTTTTTGAGCTAATTTTATAGGTGGAAGAAAACTGAGTCAAACAAGCTTACATGACTTTCGCATGGTTACATAGCTGGTAAGGGTCTGAGGTCACATTTGAATTCATGTCTTTTAGACTTCAGAGCTGACATTCAAACCATTTTGCCACCATAATGCCCCTTGTTACTTTACTGTCATATTTTTAAAATGCAGGGGGAAGATGGCTGCATAGGTCAGTAAATTTCAAGCTATTCAGAGTTTCCCCAGAAATAGAACAAAATTGAACTTCAGGGGGAACATATATTAATGAAAAACAAAGAAGATTTATGGCAGAACAGGGGTCCTCCTGGGACAACCCAAGATGTACCTGAAGATAGACTCCAGAACCAGGGTTTAATTAATGGGAAATGTAAACACCTCCAGGCTAGCTCTACAGAAACAAAAAGCAGGGGCCCTGAGGCTAGCAGGATTTGGAGGTAGCCTCAGCCAAAACCAAAGGAACTTTTACCTCCTGGATAGGTTGGTGATTGTGGAGTAGGAGAAGAGGAGATCTGAGTACAGGAAGACTGAGGGAAACCTCTGCAGATTAGGAATGCCAAATTAACTGTGTTATTATATGACAAGGCAGACCAAAACACTAACTCAGATGAGGGCAAAATGTACACAGAAGAAATTCCAAAGAGTGATAAGAATTTGTCTTAAGCTCAGAGATGCTTCTTGGAAGTGTTCATAAAAGATTTAAAAGGCAAATAAGAGGGATAGTAAAAAAAAAAAAAAAAGAGAGAGAGAGAGAGAGAGAGAGAGAGAAAAGAAATGAGAAGTATGCATGAGAAAGTCAACAGCTTGGGAAAGAAAGGCAATTCCTTAAAATGCACAATTTGGCAAAGAATCCATTGAAGAAGTCAACATCTTGAAAAGTAAAGTTAAACAAATGGTAAAAAGTGATATAAAATGTAACTGAAGAAAATCACACATTAAAAAGTAGAATGGGGCAAATGGAAGCAAATTAAAAAGACTGAACAAATGGAAGAAAATGTAAAATAAGTCATTGCAAAAACAGGTGAGCTGGGAAGTAGATCCAGGAGAGACAATTTAAAAATCACTGGTTTACATGAAGGTTATGACAAAAAAAAAGTTTGGATATCATTTTTCAAGAGATCATCAACAAAAATTGCTCTGATATACTAGAGACATGGGGGAAAAGAGTCATTGAAAGAATCCATAGATCACCTTCAGAAAGAGATCCCACAAGGAAAACCTCAAGGAACATTGTTGCAAAACTCCAGAACTACTATCTTAAGGAGAAAAAATATTGCAAGCTGCTAGACAAAATCAAACAGACCAAAAAATAAATATCAGGGAACAACAGGATTATTCAGGATCTTGCAGTGTCTATAATAAAAGATGAGGGACCTGGAACACTAAATCCCAGAAGGCAAAGAACCTGGAGGTATAACCAAGAATTATATACTCAGCTGACTGCGAATCGTCTTTCAGGGGAGGAGATGAATCTTCAATGAAGTAAGAGACATTCAATTGTTTCTATTAAAAAAAACACAACTAAACATAAAATTTGATCTTCAAACAAAGGTTTCAAGAGAAGCATACAAAGGTAAACAATTACTTAAACATTAAATGGCTTACATCCCTAGATGAGAAAATGATTTTTGTAGCTCTTAAGCACTGTACTTGTTATTGGGACACTTACAGGGGATGTCTCATGAATAAGGGTGTGGTTATGAATGGAATCTGATGTGATGATATCAAAGAACAAGAAATTAAGTGATCCAAACAAGGATTGTACTGGGAGAAGAGGAAAGAGGAGGTATAATGGGACAAATTGGATCCCATAAAGAGGTACAAAAGACCTATTACATTAGAGATAAAGAAAGGAAGAGGATGAGCATTTTCTGAAGCTTGATCTCATCAGTTTTCACTCAAGGAGTGCATAACTTAATTATTCAGTTGGGTATAGAAAAAGTGAATAACTTAATCATTCAATTGGATATAGACATTTAGCTAACCCTGTAAATAAGTAGGAGGAGGAAGAAGAAAGAAAAGGGAGGGGCAGGATAGAAGGAAAGGTAGAAACACTAGGAAAAAGGGGTAAGTGAAGGAAGAGGGGTGATAGAAGATAGGGCAGGTAGTGGATAGGGTGGGTTTAAAACAAAACACTATTAAGGAGGGGAAGGGTGGAAAGAGAGAAAAAAAGTACTTAACTAATAGTACTAACTGTTAGTTACTTCCAAGAAGTGAGTATTTGTATAAGATCACCAAGAATGCATAGAAATAAAGGGGAAGGCTAAGGATAGTCTTGGTAAATCCCTTTGCCAAATGATCAGGAGGAACTAAAAGGACAAGTAATGGAACTGGAGAAGGATTAATCAAAAAGGCTTGAAAATAATCATGAGAGTACCATATCATGCAGTTTAAGGATGAAGAGTATGTCAATCAAAAATGAAGAAAAGATGATAGTGTATAGCAGGATTCATGTGAGAAATAATGTAAAGATAGTATCAGTTTCATTCAACTCAACATTTATGGTGACTATATCCAATGCTATGCTAAGCAGTGATGCAAACAAAAACAAAGTTGTATTCTAGGGGCTAATATTCTACTGTGGGATAAATAATATAATATAATAATGTTAATAATATAATATAATATATATATATATACATACACATATGTATATATGAAGTAAAGAGAAATGAATTTTGGTGGAGGAAAGATTATTAACAACTGAGGTTATATGCAAAGGCTCTATAATGTGCCACAGATAAACTCTGAAGGACCAGGGGATTTCAAGAAACAAAAGTGGGAAGAGAAAGTATTCCTTCCTATCATAGGAGATGTAATGACACAAATTTGAGAAATAGAATGTCATATATGGGTAGATCAATTTGACTGGAACATAAGGTGTATGAGAAGGATTCCTGGAAAGTGCTTTGTATATATGTTATCTTGGTTGAGCCTCACAATCCTGTGAAATAGATGGTATTGGTAAGATGTTAATTAGGAGAGTTCTCTAATCATTCCCATTTTATTTATCATAATATTATCATCTACATTTTATAAAAAACTTGATCAAATGCCTTGCTCATTATCACACGCACAATTTAGCATATCTTGGTTTTTTTTTTTTTTAATTTTATATGTATTTTCCCCAGTTATATGCAAAAACAATTTTTACGTCAATTTTTAAAATTTGAGTTCCAAATTTGCTCCTTTTCTCCCTCTTTTAATCCTTCATTGAGAAGGAAAGAAGTTCCACATAAGTTATACATGTGTAGTCTTGCAAAACATTTCATTATTAGTATGTTGTGAAAAAAAATCCTCCAGAAAAAATATTTCAATTTGTATTCAGACACTGCAAGTTCTTTCTGTGAGTATGTGTAGCATTTTTAGTCATAAGTTCTTAAGTGGTGTCTTGTATTGTATTATCCAGAATAACTAAGTCATTCAGAGCTGATTATTCTACAATATTGCTATTACTTTTTATACAGTACATTTCACTTTGCATTAGCTCATGTAAGTCACTTCATGTTATTTTTTTTCTGAGAGTATCTTTCTCATCATTTCTTTTAACACAAGAGTATTCCATCATGATCACATACTACAATTTATTCGGTCACTCCTCAATCGATTCCCTCTACTTTCAATTCTTTGCCACCAAAAGAGAGCTGTTATAAATGATTTTTTGTATATATATAATTTTCCTTTTGTTAAAATTTCATTTCTTTTGGGTCATTGACCTAATAGTGTCATTGATAGAACAAATAGCATGCACAGTTTTATATCCCTTTGGGCCAAACTGTCCTACAGAATAATTGAATGAATTCACAACTTCACCAACATTGCATTAATATTTCATTTTTTCTCACAATCCCTACCACATTTGTTATTTTCATTTTCTGTCCTATTAGACAACAGATCTGAGATAGTATCTCATAATTCTTTTTTAACTTACATTTTAAAACAGAGAATTAGATCCTTTTTATATGGCTATAGATAGTTTTGATTATTCATTTGAAACTTCATTTGAAAACTATTCATATCTTTTGATTATCAATTGTGGAATGGCTTTTAATTTTATAAATTTTACTCAGTTCTCTCTATATGTTTGAGAAATGAGACTTTATCAGAAAAAGTTGCTTCATTTTATCCTATTGCTACTATTGCTAATTCTATCTCTCTCAGTCCTATGTCTTTCCCCTTCCATTTATTCTATTCTCTCTCCTTACACCCTGGCCCTCTTCAGAAGTGTTTTGCTTTTGACTACCCTTTCCTCTAATCTGCCCTTTCTTCTGTCACTGACCCCCTTCTCTCCTTTTCCTCCTACTTTTTAGTAGGATAAAATAGATTTCAAAACCCTATTGAGTAGTATATAATTCTCTCTTTGAGCCAATTCTGATAACAGTAAGGGTTCATTCACTTCCTATCACCTCCTCCACTTCCTCTCCAGTGAAAACTTTTTCTTGCCTCTTTTGTGTTAATTTACTCCTTTTTAACTCTCCCATTCTCTTTCTCCCAGTACATTCCTCTCTCACCTCTTAAGTTAATTTAATTTTTTAGATATTCCTTAATATTCAATTCAATCTCTACCCTCTACCTATGTATCTTCCTTCTATCTGCTCTAATAATAAGAAAATTCTTATGAATTCCAAACTCATCTTCCTATGTATCTTCCAGCTTTGTACTTCCTTTTAAATCTTGTTTCTGTTGGTTTTATTTATGCAAAAACTTTTTTAATTTAGTGTAAACAAAGTTGTCCATTTTGCCTTTCATAATGTTGTCATACTTCTTCTTTGGTCATAAATTCTTCCCTTTTCCAAAAATTGGAGAGGGTTTATTTGTTTATGGTATCATTCTTTATGGCCAAATAATGTACTCATTTTGATCTTATTTTGGTATGGATTGATATAAGTTGATGCCAAGTTTATGGCATATTATTTTCCAGTTTTCCCAGCAACTTTTGTCAAATAGTTTAGTTCTTATTCCAGAAGCTGGAGTTTGGGGGTTTATCAAATATTAGATTATTATAGGTCTTGATTATTGTGATGTGTATATCTAATCAACTCCACTGATTCACTACTCTATTTCTTAGTATCAAATGGTTTTGATTACTGCTGCTTTATAATATAGTTTTAGGTTTGATACTGCTAAGTCACCATCCTGTGTTTTTTTTCTTTTTCTTTTTTTTTTTTCATTAATTCCATCGATATTCTTGACCTGTTATTCTTCCAGACGAATTTTGTTATTATGTTTTAAAATTCTATAAAATAATTTTTGGCAGTTTGATTTGCATGACACTGAACAAGTAGACTGATTTAGGCAGTATTGTTATTTTTGTTATATTTGCTCAGCCTACCCATGAGCAATTTATATTTTTTTCAATTATTAAGATCTGATTTTATTTGCATGAGAAATGTATTGTAACTGTTTTCATATAGTTCTTGGACTTGTATTTTATTTTGATTACAACTATTTCAAATGGAATTTCTCCTCCTATCTATTACTGATGGGCTTTGCCAAAAATATGCAGAAATGCTAATGATTTGTGTGGGTTTATTGTTATACTGTAACTTTGCTAAAGCTATTAATTGTTTTAAGTAGGTTTTTGGATGACTTTCTAGGATTATCTAAGTATATCATCATATCATATTCAAAGAGTAATAGTTTTATCTCCTCACTGTATATTCTAATTCTATTAATTTCTTTTTTTTTTCTTGTTACTAAAGCCAACATTTCTTCTACAATTTTAATAATAGTGACGACAATGTGCATTCTTGTTTCACACCTGATCTTATTGAAAATGCATCTAGTTTCTCTCCATTACAAATGATGCTTATTTTTGGCTTTTGATAGATATGGTTATTATTTTAAAGAAAACTATCTTTATCCTTATGCTCTCTAGTGTTTTTAATAGGAATAGGTGCTATGCTTGTCTAAAGTTTTTCTGAATCTATTGAGATCATCAGATGATTTCTCTTAGTTTTGTTATTGATATAGTCAATTATGGTAGTAGATTCCCTGATTTTAACCTCCCTAGTTTCTTTCTTTGTTTTGTTCTTAGATTTGCCTAATTCTGAGAGGGAATGGTTGAGGTCTCCTACTAATATAGTTTTGCTTCCTATTTCTTCCTATAACTGGCTTAAAATCTCTCTAGGAACATGGTTGGTCTACCAAATGGTGTATGCTCATTTAGTATTTTCACTACTTAATTGTTATGATACACTCTATCAAAATGTACTTTCTTTCCTTATCTTTTTGAATTAGATCTGTTTTTACTTTTGCTTTGTCTGAGATCAGAATTGTTACCCTTGCTTTTTTTTTTTACTACAGCTGAAGCATAATGAATTCTGTTCCAACCTTTCACCTTTACTCTGTATGTATCTCTTTGTGTCTAATGTGTTTATTGTAAACAATATAATGTAGGATTCTATTTTTTAATCCACTCTACTATTTGCTTTCATTTTATGGAAGAGTTCATTGCATTCACATTCACTGTTATGATTACCAGCTCTGTATTTCCTGCCATCCTATTTTCTGTCCCATATATATTTTTGTTCTCTCTTTTTGCCCTGTTCTTAGTAGTGCTTTTTTTACCCACCCCACTCACTACCATATCTTCTATCTCCTTCTCCTCTTCTCTTATCATTACCCCTAGTGTTTCTGCCATCCCATATCTATCCTGCACCTCTCTTTTCTTTTCTCTTTCTCCTCCTACTTCATTATAGGATCAGATAAATTTGGGTATCCAACTGAATGGTTAAGTTATTCCCTCTTAGAGCCCAAACTGATGAGATCAAGCATCAGACAATGCTCCTCCCCTTCCCTTTTCCTTCTCGATTGTAATAGGTCTTTTGTGGCTCTTCATGGTATCTATTTTGAACCATTACACCTCTCCTTTCTTCCTTTTCCAGCACAAACCTTTTTCCACCTCTTAATATCTTTTTCTTTGATATTATCAGATTAGTATCCATCCACCCTCTCAGTCCATGTGATGCCCTTCTCTGCCTGCCCCAGTGACAGATACTGTTTTCAAGTGTTACAGATATCATTTTCTGATCTAGGGATGTAAAGAGTTTAACTTTTAAAGATCTATCTATTTATCTATCTCCCTATGTTTACTTTTCTATGTTTCTTTTGAGTCCTGTATTTGTAGGTCAAATTTTCTCTTTAGTTCTGTTTTTTTTTTTTTTTTTTTCAATAAAAATGATTGAAAGTCTCTTACTTCATTGAAGATTCATCACTTTCCCTGAAAGATGATGCTGTTTCTTGCTGGATAATTAATTCTTGGTTGTAACCTTAGGTCCTTTGCCTTTCAGAATATAGTATTCCAGCCCTCTGATCTTTTATTGTAGAAGCTGCCAGATCCTGGGTAATTCTGTTTCTCCTTGACATTTGAATTATTTTTGTCTAGTAGTTCAGAGTATGTTTCTCCTTTTTGCCTTGAGATTGTATTTCTGGAGTTTCGCAACAATGTTCCTTGGGGTTTTCCTTGTGGAATCTCTTTTTGAAGATAATTGATGGACTCTTCCCATGTGTTTCCTCTTCTTTTTTTCTGGAATATTGGGGCATGTTTCCTAATGATTTCTTGAAGAATTCTATCCAGACTCTTTTTTTGGTCATGGCTTTCAGCTAGGTCAGTAACTTTTAAATTGTCTCTTATGGACCTATTTTCTAAGTCATTTATTTTTCCAATGATGTATTTCACATTTTCTTCCATGTTTTCATTATTTTTAGCTTGTTTGACTGATTTTTGCTGCCTCTCAGAGTCACTAACTTCCATTTGCCCCATTCTAGTTTTTAAATGTATGATTTTCTTCAGTTATCTTTTGTGTTTCTTTTTCCATTTTTAAAATTCTACTTTTCTATTGAAGATTTTTATTTTCAAAACATATACAAAGATAATTTTTCACCATTGACCCTTATAAAATCTTGTGTTCCAATTTCTTCCCCTTTCCCCCACCCCTTCTAAATGGCAAATAATCTAATATATGTTAAACATAGTAAAATATATTTAAAGCAAATACAGGCAATGTATTTATGCAATTATCTCACCACATAAGAATAATTAGATCAAAAAGGGAAAAAATGAGAAAGAAAATAAATTCAAGCAAACAATAAAAGAAGTGAAAATTATATCTTGTGATACACACTCAATTCCCACAGTCCTCTCTCTGGATGTAGATGGATCTCTTCATCACAAGATCATTGGAACTGGCCTCAATCATCTCATTGTTGAAAAGAGCCACATCTATCAGAACTGATCATCATATAATCTTTGCTGTGTACAATGAAATCCTGGTTCTGTTCTTTTCATTTAACATCAGTTCATGTAAATCTCTCCAGGCCACTTTAAAATCACCCTTCTGATTGTTTCTTATATAACAATCGTATTCCATAACA
This sequence comes from Antechinus flavipes, assembly GCF_016432865.1. Lineage (NCBI taxonomy): Eukaryota > Metazoa > Chordata > Mammalia > Dasyuromorphia > Dasyuridae > Antechinus > Antechinus flavipes. The sequence continues at coordinate 301,670,452 of NC_067401.1, read as the reverse complement.
TTCATATACCACAACTTATTCAGCCATTCTCCAACTGATGGACATTGACTCAGTTTCCAATTTCTTGCCACTACAAAAAAGGCTGCCACAAACATTTTTATGCATTTGGGTCCTTTTCCCTCCTTTAAGGTTTCTTTGGGATATAAGCTCAATGGAAACATTGCTAGATCAAGGCATATGCACAGTTTCATTACCTTTTGAGCATCATATCAAATTGTTCTCCAGAATGGCTGGCTCTGTTCACAATTCTACCAGCAATGTATTAGTGTCCCAGTTTTCCCACATCCCCTCCATCATTCGTTGTTATCTTTTCCTGACATCTGAGCCAATTTTTGTGTAGTATTATCTCAGAGTTGTCTTAATTTGTATTTCTCTAATCAATAGTGTTTTAGAGCAACTTTTCATGCAATTCTAAATGCTTTCAATTTCTTCATCTGAAAATTATCTGTTCATATTCTTTGGCCATTTATCAATTGGAGAATGGCTTGATAAATTCTACTTGTTAAGGTGTTTTCTTCAGTAAATTTATTCCTTCCTTTTCCATGCTGTTGACTCTTTTATCCAAATATCTCATTTTTTTTCTCAATTTTTCTTCTACCTCTCTTATTTGCCTTTTAAAGTCTTTTATGAACATTTCTAAGAAGCCTCTTTGGACTAGAGATCAATTCATATCATTCTTTGATATTTCTTCTGTGAATGTTTTTTCTTCTTCTGAGTTGTTGTTTTGGTCTTCTCTATCACCAAAGTAGTTTTCTGTATTCAAGGGTCTTTTCTTTTTCTGGCTCATTTTCTTCACCTTTTCTTTTGGTGTTTCTTCTTTTTGTTTTTATTTATTTATTTATTTATTTTTGTTGAGCCTTGCTCTTGGGGTAAGGGAGGCATTGTCTCAAGCTTTCTGTGCAGTTCTGAGCCTTGACTTTGAGTACAAGGAGTCCTTGTTTTTGCTAGGGTAGCTTAGCTTGCTCTTTTCAGGAACCAGCCTTGTTTTCCAGATTTTCTCTTCTGAGATGAAACTAAAAATTGACCCACTAATTTGTTCTTCTGCTAAGCTTAGTTGCTGATTTGCTGTGATTAAGATCCTTTCCTAGAGTATTCTGAGTTGGGTTGAAAATTCTTTTTACCCTAGTGAGACTGACCTTTCTTGACATTTTTCAAGTCTATCTTGCACTGGAAAATGATTTCATTCCATCAGATTCTGTTCAGAGGCTTGGCTTCATGTGGTTTTTGAGGGATAAATGGGTTTGGGGGGGATCTTCCTGGCCTTACTATGCCATCTTGGTTCCACCCCCAGAAGTATTTGATAATTTATTGAAAGATGATGATCTAGGCTCTTTTTAAAATTTTGATCCTGTCTTTCCCAAAAAACAATAATTTTTTACAATAATTTCTCCTGGATCTTTTTCCAAGGTCAATTGTTTTTTCCAATGAGATATTTCACATTCTTTTCTAGTTTTTCATTCTTTTGGTTTTGTTTTATTGTTTTTTGATTTTTTAATAAAGTCATTACTTGCTCAATTCTAATTTTTAAGAATTATTTTCTTCAATGAATTTTTGTACCTCCTTTTCCATTTGCTCAATCCTACTTTTTTTTAAACATTCGTTTTTATTCTTGGTGTCAAAGAATGGATGGTTGACAAAGGAAGGTGGAATATAGTCAGAAATGAAAGTGATATAACAACAAAGTATCAAGAATTCTTTAAAAAATCAGTTAATACATTTTATACTCATTCTGGAATGAATTATTTTATTTTACATACAATGATTAAAAGGGCACAGCCTCGCAACACCTCCAAACCTAACCGACCAAAGCCCTGTAATCTTTGTAAGACTACATACTAAGGCAACTGGATTTTTGTCAAAATAACCTAAATAAAAAGGTTTTAAATTAAAAGCTGATAAGGAATGAATTCAAATCAATCTGTGTATAAGTTATTAAAAAGGCTATAGTTTGATTAATGCATTGCATTACTTTCCTAAATGCATACTAAATATCTATCAACTCTCTCTTAATACAGAAAAATCTTGGAAATAATTAATACAAATTAACAATTTACTGTCAACAAAAGCTTTTATGCTTTAGGGCTTGCACTAGAGCAGAAAAGTGGTGACAGAAAGTAGAATTCATTTCAATTTTTAGAAACCTTCATACTCTTTTTGTGTCTAGATTTAGAGGGAATAAAGCTACCAGAGAAGTCAAACAGTATAATCAAGAACTACTCTATAAAACACTATAAAGAAATGAGGAGGATCCAAACTCCATGAAAGATGAAGCCGGATGAGAAAATTATTGACTGTGTAAAAAGGATCACAGCTTTAATTATAGGCCTCTTTGCAATTGAAATATCTATCTATCTATCTATCTATCTATCTATCTATTGTAATCAATTTCAGGAGCTTACATTTGGATAGGAGCCAATAATTTCAGTTTTAGAGATCAGATTTGCTGCAACTGTAAGAAAAACAATGATTCTTTGGAAAATACTTTGGCAGCTGGGAAGAAAAACCACCACCAGCCACATGTTGTGGTTCTTTCCATAAGACCTTTATGATTCCACTATTTATGGTGAAAATCTGTACCAATACTACTTTTAAGGAGAGTTTTTTTCAGTGAATTTCAGTGAAAGAAATATCTCTTTCCATTCGGCTAATTCTTCTTTTTAAGCTATTTGCTTGATTGGCTTTCTGTACCTCTTTTATCATTTGGTCTAGTCTGTTTTTTAAGATTTTTTTTTTAATTTGTTTATTTGTTTGTTTCTCCTTTACTAACCAGCTGAATGATTTTTTCGTGATTTTCTTGCATCACTCATTTCTCTTTCCAATTTTTCTTTTATCTCTCTTACTTATTTTTTAAAATCTTTGTTAGCTCTTCCATGACATGAGACTAATTCATATTTTTTTCTTTGAGGCTTTGAATTTAAGAATTTTGACTTTTTTGCTTACTATTGAGTGGGCATTTTGATTTTCCCTGTCACCATAATAACTCTCTATGGACAGAATATTTTTTCCCTGTTGTTTACTAATTTTTCCAACCTATTTCTTGACTTTTAACTTTTACTTAATGCAGACTTATGCTTACAGGGTGGACGATTCACTATTTCAAATTTCAGGGATTTTGTGAAGTTATTTTCAGAGATTATTCTAAGGATCTATAAATTTTCAATTCTTCTAAAGGGATATCATCTAAAGAGAGCTATATTTACTATTCTCCTGGCCACTGCTTTGGTCTATGAATTATCACAAGCATTCTTTTCTTCCTTGGAACCATGGTGAGGGTCTCTACTCCACTGCACCACAAGCTTTGGTGTGCTAGTGCTTCTCCTCATCCTGGGAATTTCACCCACAACTGTAACACATTCTGAGTATGGGAAAAATAACAGTTCTGCCTCAGTGACCATAAAGAGGCTCCTGTAATCTCCTTCTGATCAGTTGTTCAACCCCCTTACCATCTGTGAGCTGAGAGCTCTGGAAGGAGTTGCTGCTCCTACAGATTCAATGACTTTCAGTGGTGTAGTGCAGATCTTAGGAAGATGTAGCAATAGCACTAAGACCACCTGGTCTTGGGAATGATGTGATTAGAAATGATATATTTCTTTCCCTAGGTTATCCTTACCCAGTTTACTCCATGTTGTCTGGATGATAAGACCACAGATATTGTTGACTGTCAGATAACAGCCTGCTAGTAACAGAAGGGTTTCGAAGCTTAATGAGCAATAGTGATAAGATGCTTAAGAGCTGACACAAATGCAGAACAAAATTGGATGTTTGCCACTTGGCCTATTGACATTTCAGGACTAAAAATACACTCTAGAAGATTCCCCCAGTGAGCTCTGCCTAGAGAATTATGGACAATGCAACTGACCACAAAATCAAAACCGGACTACTCCTCTAAGTGGCCTGGTCCACTTTTAAGCTGTAAAATTAGCATATCAGTTATGAAGCATCTGGTCTCTCTAACTTTTCCCTATAAATTTATCTTTTTGCTCCTAGTTCTTTGCTAACTTCTTTTGAAAATTAGGTCATTTTAATTGGTGTTACCATTATAATAAGCTAATAAACTTTAACCCTTGACTTATAGATGGATCTGAGCCTGCAAATTCTTTTGTGACACCTCATGATATCCATCTAGAATCTCAAAATTCCACGTTGTCACTCCTACATCAAAACAAATTTGGGATCTCCTATGACATCTTAATACCAAGGCCTCTTCCTGATTTTCTGGGGTCTGGTTTATGTTAGTGTGGTCTGCACTAGACTATATTCCATGCTCATCTAGACATGATCTTTCCTGCTTTCATTCCAAGTGGTTTTGAGCTGGAAAATTATTTTTACCTCATCATCCTTTTATGTGTTCTGCTGCTCCAGGAAAATTTTTTATGGCATTGTTTAAAAGAATTTGGAGGTTTTGGGAGAGAGATTAAGCAAGTCACTGTTTTTTTCTCTATCATCTTGGTTCTGCTCTGCACTGACTCCAGCAGACAGGTTTTATAACCCACTGGAAGGGCAGTGTCCCTGTTTTGTTCTAAATCTTGCACTCTCATCTTTATGTCAAGTTTTCAGAGGATATGGTCTACAAATTTTTGTTATAAAAATTAAAGAAAAAAAAATTTTTAAGAGTTTGTTAACTAGTAAAGAGTTATACAGGTTTCTTTTTCTCCTCACAAGCTGGAATAGCAGGTTTTACTTGCTTATGAAACAACAATATTACTTCCTTGACCTCAATATAATTTATTTTCCTTAAATTCAAGCTTTGTTGCCACAGAAGGGGTGATCACCACAATGCTCCCAGCACTGGCTAGCGAGCTGTGAAGACAGGCTGTCTCATTAAAGCAAAAAAGCTGACAGTTGGCAAAAAGTACAGTCTAACAGCCTTACAATTAGCTGTAGCATCTTATAAAAATGTGTGCCCCATAGCAATGACCTTTGTGCTAATGAAACCTCCCTCCTTTGACCCCCCCTACCTCACATGCCACACTTGCTTCCCTAAATAGACTAGAATGTCAAAGAATTGATTATCTACTAAGGAACTCCTGTCAAATTTCTACCACAGATGCTACTGTCTTCCCATGAGCTCTGGCCACCCACTGATATAGGGTTTGCTTCTTCACAATGCTGAATTCTCCTTCTTTGAATATTTTCCAGTTTTCCCTTTTGGTTTACATTTATTGAAAAAATAGATTCAAATTAGCCAATGTTGGTTTCATTAGAGCTAGCATTTGGATAGCCGTAAGATATGGGCCAAGTGAGGGAAGACCAGGACTGAAAATAATTAATAGTAATTCTATAATAACAATCATTATTATAATGATAATGGTAAAAATAATAAGTTTCTCAAAATTCACCACAATGTTCAAACTGTGACAAAGGGATAAAATCAAAGTAGGGTAGCATAAGTCAGAGTTATGTGGAACACTGCCTGTGCCCTTAGATGAACCCTTGAAACAATGGTAAATTGAGCTCTGATGATACCACTGATTACTTTAGTTTAGCACCGCAGGCTGGCCTTATTCAAAACTATTGTGATGATTAGGTTGATAATGGCTCTCCTTCATGTTCAGGTATTTAAGAAGACAAGAAACAACAGAACAAATGAGAAATATTAATAATCTACCTCTTGGATGTTTTAAGTTCTGACTACTGAAGTGAGTGAAGCATGAGTGCTCATGAAATGGACTGACGGTATGAATGTTCTTATAATACTCTAATACTACATCAAAAGGCAACCAGATGGCACAGTGGATAAAATAGTAGAACTGGACTCAGTAAAACTCATCTTTCTGAATTCAAATTCAGCTTCAGCCACTTATTAGTTGTGTGACCCTGGGCAATTATTTAGCCCAGTTTGCCTCAGTTTCCAAATCTGTAAAACGAGCAGAAGAAGTATGTGTCAAACTCTCCAATCACTTTGCTAAGAAATTCCAAATGGGGTCATGAAAAGTCATTCTTAAACAACTGAAAAAATGTCAACCCTATATCAAAACAAACTTGGAAACAGATCATACCTATTCATTCTGATGCCTAGGAACTCATTGTTAAATTTTCAGTGAGTGTATTTACACTTTAGAATTTGGCAAAGCATACAGATATGAGCTTTATTTATTGTTAATTTTCTAGATATAAGCAAATGATGGAGAATATGTTAGTAATTCAAATTAAATCTATAAATGTGTCATATATATATACCTTCTCCCACCCCATAGAACTAGTTGTTAAACATTTACCAGCACCATTTTTTCTTTTTTTTCTGCCTTTTTTCCTTTTACTGAAATTTAAAATCTAAGGTCTATGTTGCACAACAGTATATTGAAGACAAGTACAGTACAATTATGTGAAATTATTTCATAACTTTACTTCAATATAGATTGGAGTGAAATAAGAGCTATAATCAAGGAATTACTAAAATCTGAAGCATAAAAGATGAAAATACTCAGATAACTAAAAATATTCACTTCATATAAATTCCAGAAATTTTATTTAATAATGAACTAGATGATTAAAACAAAGACAATTTCTGAAGGGATTATTCAGATGAGATAGACAGACTTCAATTTCAAAAATATCTTTTTTGAGTTGGATGGCACTAATAATAATAATAATAGCAACAACAATAAAACACATTACATTCCTAACAAAATAAATTAAAAAGCTTGTATTTGAATGGATGAGATTTAAATTCACTTAAGTTCTAGATTTGGAATGAAACTCCAGAATCATATAGGAAGTGCAATCTCATCTTTCACAGATGAAGAAATTGAGGAGTGTAAAGTTTACATGGCTTATCTGAAGTCATGTGTAATTGCATAAAGTAGGATGGTTTAGTGGAAGTGTCTTTGAAGAGGCTTGAGTTTGATTATGATCTCTAGCATCATTAGCTGTTTGATTATGACTTAACTTCTCTAGATCATAGTTTCCACAGCTATAATATGGGGCTGTTAAAATAATGTTTCATTGATGAACAAATGAGATATATCAAAGATCCATGATTATAGTTGTGAAAAAATGATGTAAAATGACTTATAAAAGTCAAAGGACTAGATAAATGGTAACTATTATTACAAAGTCAGGAATTTCATTGTTGAAGGATGGGTACAAAGTAAGGGATGCAGAAGAAAAGAAATTATCATAGATGGTTGACTGTTACAATAGCACAATAGTATTGGCAAGAGTCATTTGATACAACTGCACTTAATTAAGGCATCTTAATGCCTGATTCCACATCTATTACACATTGCGGTGCTGAGGCTACCTACCTATTGGACCAAGGAATCAAAAAATATGCATATTATGAATTTGTCCAAAAGCTATTTATAAATGTGAAAGTCAGTAGGCATTAGTCATGAAATACCAAGTCCTTCAAATTCCTTTCTAGCTTGCTTGACCAGTCCTCCCTTCATTCCCTACCATTAATATCTATTGTGGAATCCTAGTAATGTCCTAAGACCTACTGTCACCAGAGGTCTCTGTTAGGAGTTTTTGTCTTCCCTCAATAGGGTATTACGCTAGAGTCTTTCCCTATCTAGAGAAACATAATTAAAGCTATAACTTCTTTCAAGGTTTTACCATATTCTTTCCTCTGTCAGTAACCAGTTATATTTGTCTCAGAAAGCTTATTTTAAACCATTTGTGTGTGTGTATGTGTGTGTGTGTGTGTGTGTGTGTGTGTGTGTGTACACTGCTTTGTGGTATTTACCCTAGTACCAGAATAGCCATTTATGAGTTTGACCAAAGGATTTCTTATCTCTTCCTCAATAGGAAAATAGCAGTGCCAAAATTTTGGTGTGACATGGCTTATATTTAGGGGATCATTAACATTAAAAGACAACAAGACCAAGGCAACTAAATACTGTTGGAAATTCATATTAATTTAAATACATGATAAATTAATGAAAAGGATTCCAGAGGACCAATGATGAAATCATCAACTGAGAAAGAAGTGATGAATTTAAGATGCAGAATAAGACATATATTTTTGGATATTGAGGAAAGAGGCAAAATAAATGCTTATTAATTGATAGCTTTTGAAAAATTAAAGTTATGGAAAGAAGGATCCTTGTAAATCACTTAGTAGTACTTTACACAGGAGGAGAAAAAGAAAGTAATCTTATAAGAAGATAAGCATTTTTACTTCTCTTGTAAAATTCAGATTCTTTTCTTTTCTTTTTTTTTTTCCAGAAAGAGACCAATGTTCATGGTGGAAATCTGTAACTAGAAGATCAAGTGATTTTAAGTAATTAGTAAGGTCACTCATAACTTCTATACCATGATGATTATCACTAACGTAGCTTGGGACCTTTGCAATTGGTACTCAGAGTCTGCTTTTCAAGTGGGAAAAAATTAAAAGAGCTGCCTGTCACAGAGTCCAGAGGAATTGGCCTAAAAGTAACTTTCCAGAGAAATTGTTCAGGGTGGCTATCTAACAGGCAGCTTCACAAATGACTAGAACTGTAGGTTAAATAAAGAAGCTGAATTTATGCTAAGTTGTTCAGCAGAAGGGCTGTCCCCAGTACATTCAATTGTTGAAAATAACACATAACAACTATTCTTCTAGTCCAGGAAGAGATGATATGAAGCTATGCTGACCTGACATGTTGAGCAAAGACAGCTGGAAATGGAGCGAAGAAGGAGAGGTGTGATAGCATATCTAACCCACCTTTAGAATTGCCCAGCCTTCATAGGGCATGTGTCTAGAAAGCCCCACCAGTCTTCTTGAAGGTTTTTAAAATTCTTGCATTTATTGTTGAAATTTCACATGACTCTATATATGACATAGATCATACATAATATTTAATCTTACTTGTAATATGACACAGCTACAGTGGTATGTATATTAATTGGAACAGAGTGAAATAATTAAATGTATTAACATACTTATTGTATTATGTTTATTATCTTATAGCTTTTAGATCTTCAAAATAACTTTCACATCTAGTATGCTTTCCTTTTGTCTCAGTATCTTGTTTTAAATACTATGGCATTGGATTCACAAGAGTATGACAGATATTCTTTAATTCTTACTATGAAAACATCTTTGGCAGTGAGGTGACACAGGGGATAGAATGCCAGTCCTGAAGTCAGGAAGATTCATCTTCATCAATTCAAATCTGGCCTCAGATACTGACTACTTGTGTGATTCTGGGCAAGTCACTCAGCTCTGTTTGCCTTAGCTCCTCATTTGTAAAATGAGCTAGAGAACAAAATGGAAAGCCACTCCAGTTTCTTTGCCAACAAAGATCCAAAGCTGGGTCAAAAAGAGTTGGAAATGACTGAAAAATGACTATACAAAAACTACATGAAGCCATACTTTTGTCACATTGGATATTAAATATGTGTCAAATAAATATTCTATTTTTGGGGACCTAGTCTTGATTATGGTACATAGGTTTTCAGAGAACTTGACATCAAGAGAGTTCCCAAGCCATTGACACATGCTAATCTTAAGCTTTTAAATATATTTCTCAATCTTTTGTTATTTGTGACATGATACTCAGCGACATTGTAATATTCCATCTCCATTTGGAAATTTCTGCAATCTGGGAACAATTCCATTCCTTGCAATTTTAATGTATTTATCAGACTTTATCATTTATTTAAGAACATTTAATTTATCTTTTTTGCTTTTCTATCTCCTTTTCTGTATCTTTCTCAGCTGCCCCTTCTTTCACAATACTACCCTCATGTTGCCAAATCATATCAATTCTTGAGTTCCATGATCACTATGAATTATGCCAAATACTCTTAAACTATTTCTCTTGACTCCTTGAACCATATCAAAATTCCCATTCCTTCATTTAGGAGCATAGGGAAATTGGCTAATTAAATTAAATCAATGCTGAGGGCTAAATGACTAATTGATTTACTACTAATAATTAGCATTTATATAGGGCTTTAAAGTTGCAAAACATTTTGCATATGTTATTTCATTTGATCTTTATAATACATCTAAAAGGCAGATGCTTTATTAGTCCTATTCTACAGATGATAGAAGTAGAGAGATTAAGAAAATTGTCTGACATATATTTTATCTGAGGCAGAATTTGAACACACCTCTTACTGACTTCAACTCCAAGATTTTATCTACGACAACTAGTTGCTTGGGAGGTTATAGATCTTTGTTTCTGAGGTTTATTAGTAGCTAAAATAGGAGACTATTGATCTGAAAGACCAGGTTTTTGTTCTTGTTGCTTGTTTTACATTGGGGGGAGGAGGGGGACAAAGCCTCTTAACTTATTTAATTATCTGATACAGTATCCCTGGTCTTTTCATAAGGAATGTTTGGGAATCCTCTATTTCATCAAAGCCTCATTTTTTCCCCTTGTAGAATTATGTTCAGCTTTACTTGGTAAGTTATTCTTGGGAATAAGTCTATACCTTTTCCTTCTGGAATATTATATTCTGAAGTTTCTACTCCTTTGTATTAATGGCTGCTAAATCATGTGAGGGCTGACTGTGGCTCTTAAATATTTGCTTTTTTTTTTTTTTTTGACTGGTTGCAATAGTTTTTTCTTTGACCTGGAACCTCTGGATTTTGGTTCTCATATTCCAATGATTTTTCCATTGGTGATTTTTTTAGGTGACTGGCGAATTTTTTTTTTAATTTTATTTTATATTCTGGTTCTAAGATATTTGGGAAGTATTCTTTTAATATTTCTTGTAACAGGATATCTAGGGCATTTTTTAACATGGCTTTCATGTAATCCAATGATAATTATTTATTTTTCTGTAATCTATTTTCCAGGTCAGTTATTTTTGCTTTGAGATGTCTAATGTATATTATCTTCTATTTTATGATTTTGTTTTAATATATCTTGTTGTCTTGTGGGGTAATTATTTTGTGTTTGGACCATTCTAATGGTAATATATAGAAATGCTGACAAATTATGTGCCTTAATTTTATAACTTGAAGTTTTGCTAAAGTTAATTCTTTCAACTACTTTTAAAATTGATTCTTTGTATCCTCTAAATCATATTATCTGTAAAAGTGATAGTTTTATTTCTTTCTTGACTATGTTTACATTAATTCAATTTCTTTTTCTTTTCTCATTACTATAGCTTGTGTTTCTAATACAAAGTTGAATAATAGTGATGATAATGGGTATCCTTTCTTCACTTCTGGTCTTATTGGAAAGGCTTCTAGTTTTCCCTCATTACAATGTTTTCTCTTAGTCATAAAAAGATACAACTTATCATTTTAAAAATGGTCCATTCTTTCTTACGCTTTTTAGTATTATTAATAGGAATAAATGTTGTGTTGTGTTAAAAGTTTTTTTTTTTACATCAATTAGTATAATCATATGATTTTTTTCCTTTTGTTATTCACATGGTTAATTATGCTTACAGTTTTGTTAATGTTGAATCACTGTAGCATTTATGTTGTTAATCTCTCCTGGTCATATCTGTAATCTGGGTCTTTCCAAATCTGTTCCACAGACCTGGGATAATGTTGAATGTTTTTGTGTGTATTTAGGTAGGGAAGAGCTAGGAAGTAGTAGGAAGAAGAGACAATGCTAAGATTTTGTTGGTCCACAACCCTATATGGCTGGCAAGGGATCACAAATGAAATGACAAGCCCAAGTTTTGTGGGAAAACGTATCCTTTTTTCTGAGATTCTTGCACCCTGAAATAGATTCATAAGTTGCTTGTATTGTATGATGTTTGTATAGTGCTATAATATTTTTGCTAATTTTTTTTTGTGTGTTCGTATTCATTAGAAAAACTGGCATATAGTTTTCTTTCTTTGCTTTTGATGTCCCTGATTTAGATATCAAAACCATATTTATGCCAAAAAGAATTTTTAAAGACTCCTACTTCACCTAGTTTTTCCCAAATAATTTATGTGGAATTGGGATAAACTGTACCTTACGTGTAGAATACACTTGCAGATCCAAATGGTCCTGGTTGTTTGTTTGTTTTTTTTTTTCCTTAAGGAGTTCATTTATGGCTTGTTCAAATTGTTTTTCTTCATAGTTTCTTACTATGCATTTCCCTCCATCCTAATTTTTTTTCTATTTTATCTTTCCATATATATATATATATACATATATATATATATATATATAAAATCTTGTCCTTTTTCTAAAGTCTATTTTCTTCTAACCACTGTTTCTTTTATCTGATCTCCTTTTGATCATCTCCCTCTTTTCTCTTATCCCTTTCCTTTTCTATTTCCCTGTTGGGTAGAATAGATTTCTCTACCCCAAGTAAGTGTATATATGTCTGTTGTATTCTTCTTTAGAATCAATTATCATAATGAGGTTCAAGCATTGCTTCTTCCCTGGCCAATGTTTTGCTACTTTCCTTGAATGCCTTTTATAAGAGACAGTTTTCCTTATTTTTCTTCTGTTCCTTCTTCTCCCATTGAATCCCTCCTCAGCCATCACTTTTTTTGAAGTCAACCCAATATAATAGAGTAACTCACATGCCCTTTCTCTATATAGATTTATTCTAATTGCTTTAAAATCATAAAAAAAACTCTAGAATGGATATATAATTTGTGTGAAGTGTTAATACCTTTAGGCTAACTGCAGAAACAGAAACTGGGAAACCTTGGAGCTAGTTGGATTCAGAGGCAGCTTCAGTCTTAACCACAGGAGCTCCTGGACTATGTGGGGAGTCCTGGAAGATTGAGGGGAACTTCAATTGATTAGGAATGCCAGACCCAGCTGTGCCACACAAACATGGGTACCATCCCCCCTTATCCCAGGATTATAGGTGTTTATACTAATACTTCTAATTAAAAACAAATGAAAAGGCAAAGAAGAAAGAACCCAATCATAGAAACTTACAATTGGAATAGCAAGGAAACGGTTTCATCTTCAGAGGAGGGCAGTGAAGTTAAAAAAATCTTTTCATTATGAAGAGTAACCTTAAATGGCAACTTGCCCAAAAATAATTTTAAAAAGAACTCAAAATATATTTGATAAAATCAAATGAGTTTGAGGAAAAACTAAGAAAAAAAATGACCATCCAAGAAAAACAAGACAATTATGAAAAGAAGGTCAAACTACTAGAAAAAAGATCTTCAGACTTAAGGCAGAAATTAATTATTTGAAAATTAAAATTGGGCAAGGGAAATCTAGTGAACTATAAATCACAAAACAAAATATAAAGAATGAAAAATAGAACAGAAGGGAAACATTTTATAAGAAAAACAAATCTATAGAACAGATCAAAAAGAGAAAATACAAAAATAATTGGATTACCTGAAAAATGTGACCAAACAAAAAACTTTGCACAATAATGTAAGAAATAATCAAAGAAAATTGCCTATGGAATGAGAGGAGAAAGTAGAAATAAAGAAAATACACAGATAACCAACTCAAAGAGATCCTACAAGAAAAACACAAAGAAAAATTAATATTAAATTTTGAAACCTCCAGATCAAAGAGAAAAATTTACAAGAAGCAACTACTCAAATAAAAATTCAAATATGACAGAGATATAATTAGTATTGTACAGAATCTATTAGACTGTTATAATAAAAGACTGTAGTTCCTGGAATGTTGTATGTAAACAATCAAAGTAACTAGGCCTGTGGCCAAAATATATATCAAGAAAAATTAAATATAATATTGAATGAAAAAAATGTAGATCCATTATACATGCGGATTTTTCTCAACTAAACCTGAACTCAATGGAAAATTTGACATGTAAGAGCTAACATCAAAGAGTAATTTCAAGTTATTCAATAAGGACAACATAAATCATATATTTGCTATTGATAACATAAATTTAATAGTTCAAAAGAAAGATTAGAACAGAACTGAATATGATCTTATTCTAAAAAGTAAAATTATCTAGAAAAAGATAAAAATAATAATTATGAAAAGATGAATAAGGTGCAGAGGAATAAAGAACACAGAAGCATTAGATGACAAGAAGGGCAGATAGTTCTGAAAACCTACTTATATTGGGAATTGATTAAATAGGGAATGGTTTGTGTGTGTGTGTGTGTGTGTGTGTGTATATAAGAAATCCTAGTGAGAAATATTTTATTAAGAAGTGAAAACATCTTTATTAAACACTTATTTTTTATTGTATGAATTATTTGTTAAGTTAAAGATGGTAAAATACATGTAAATTCAACATATGAATACATAGTTATATAATTATCTTGCTGCACAAGAAAAATCAGATCAAAAAGGAAAAAAAATGAGAAAGAAAATAAAATTCAAGCAAACAATAACAAAATAAGTGAAAATGTTATGCTGCGATCCACACTCAGTTTCCACAAATGTCTCTTTGGGTATAGATGGCTCTTTTCATCACAAGATCATGGGAACTGACCTGAATGATCTTATTGTTGAGAAAAGCCACATCCATCAGAATTCATCATTATACAATCTTACTGTTGCCATGTACAATAATCTCTTGGTTCTGCTCATTTCCCTTAGCATCAGTTCATATAAGTGTCTCCAAGCCTCTCTGAAATCATCCTGCTGATCATTTCTATATTATTATTTGTTATTATCTTTTATTATTAATATTCCATAACATTCATATACCATAACTTATTCAACCATTCTCCAATTTATGGGCATCCACTCAGTTTCCAGTTTTTTGCTACTACAAAAAGGGTTTCCACAAACATTTTTGCACATATGGTCCCTCTCCCTCCTTTAAATCTATATGGGATATTAACCCCTTTGCTGGATCAAAGAGTATGCACAGTTTGATAACCCTTTGAGCATAGTTCCAAATTCTCTCCAGAATGGTTGGATCAGTTCTCAATTCCACCAACAATGTATTGGTGTCCCACTTTTCCCACATCTCCTCCAACATTCATTATAATATATAAATCTCTTTTAGGAGGTGATCATTGAATTTTTCAATGGTTATTTTACCTTCTGATTCTAGGACATCAGGACAGTTTTCTTGATGATTTCCTGAAAGATAATGTCTAGGCTCTTTTTTTCATTATGATTTTCACGAAGTTCCACAATCCTTAAATTTTCTAATAGACACTAGATCTATTTTAAATGTCACTTGTTTTTCCAATAAGGTATGCTATATTTTCTTCTATCTTTTCTTTTTGTATTGTTATGTTTGACTGATTCTTGATATCTCATTCAGTCATTCATTTCCATTTGTTAAGTTCTAATTTTTAATGAATTATTTTATTCAGTTACCTTCTTTTAGCTCCTTTTGTATTTGGCCAATTGAATTTTTTAAATGAGTTGTTTTGTTCTATGGATTTTTTTTTCTATTTCACAAACTGGTTTTCATGGAGTTGTTTTCTTTTTCCATTTAAAATTCTGTTTTTTAAGGATTTGTTTTCTTTTTTCATTTTGTGAAATCTATTTTGAAGGAGTTATATGCTTTTTCAATTTCACTAACTCTATTTTGTAAGGACTTTTCTTCAGATAATTTCTGCATTTCCTTTTCTAAATTCTCTTGCAAAGGTCTCATTTCCTTTCCTCACTTTTCTTCTAACTCTCTTTTAAGATCAGTTTTGAATTCTTCCAAAAGAGCCTTGTGAGATGAAGACCAATTCATACCACCCTTTGGGGCTTCATCTGGAGACAATATGCTTTTAGTGTCCTCAGGGTTTGAAATCTGTTCTACTCTTTCTACATAAAAACTCTCCATGGCCAGAATTCTTTTTGCTTTTTTGCTCATTTAAAAAAAAAAAGGTTGAGGTCTGCTTTTAGGGCAAAGGGGAGATTTTCCAAGCTTCCTCTATGGGCAATAGAGGCTGTGCTGGGTTGGTACTGACTAACCTTAAGTGCTGATTGGGCATGGCCAGATCCTGTGATATTCTGGATTTAGGGGCTCACTTCTTGACTTTTTATTTGTGTTGGATGTCTTACAGCTAATCTGCTGATCTACTTGCCTGCAACCAGGACAGAGTAGATAATATTGTTGTTAATTCCTCCTGGTAAATTCCCTGGCCATGCCACATGCCACCTTGTGTCTCTGCACTGCCTGAACTCGGGCACCTGAGCTTTGTTTCTGTGTGGCTGCCTGTGCTTGACCTGCATCTGTGTCTGATTTCTGATTTCTGAAGTTCTTCCAAATTATCTTCTGCTGGAAATTCATCACTTCAAATATTTGTGGACTCTGACATGCCAAAACCAGTTCAAAGGCTTGATTTGCTATTAATTTGAGTGATACTGGGGAGAACTCAGAAAAAGCTGTGTCTCCTCTTCACCATCTTGGCTCCACCATTGCCTAAGAGAGAAATTTTAATTAAATCTCAACCATGTATTTTGTGTAATTTTTTTTTTTTTTTTTTTTTTTGCCAAAAACATGAGAACGTGCTTACAGTTATCTGATGTTATGCAAAGGAAACACACAAAAAGGATCGGCCATTCTTTTATTGCCTTAAGTAACAAGCATCCTTTATTCCACATCTATATTTATGCTAGATATCTTGTCAGTTCCTGCCACAAACATAATCTTCCTAAAGGAATGAACAAATATTCTCCTTAGTGAGTCTCTTGTGACAGTACATCCTTTACCTGGGAGACTGCTATGTCTCAAGAGTCAAAAACAAATGACAGTATTGAGTGTAGTACCTTCTTTATTCTTAGCCTATAAAAACTCCGTTAGTGGAAAGAGACTTTGAGGATTCTGCCTAGGAAGTCCTGTTCAGCTTGCTTAGCAATGGTTCCCACTCAATTCTCTGAATAGATGTGACCATGGATTCTCTCAGGAAGGAATTCAGATGTTGGTACTTCCTTGGAATAGTAATGATGTATGTTGTATGTTGCTTGTTTCTTATAGTATCTTAATTATTATGGTGGCCACTGTATTTGTTAATTGTGTGTTTCTTTTGTGCTATGAGTTTCCTCTTCCCTTAAGTCTTAGTTCAATCAAGGTTCTGAGCAGCAATAAACTTGTATCTACCCTCTTTAAGACTATACCTGCTGAATGGGAATCCTGAACCTAAAGTAATCTTACAGTATATATGTCTTGAAATGTAAAGCACCCTCCAAAAATCTTTAAAGAAATAAGGCTGGAAGAAAATTGGTTAACATTGGGTATAGAAGAATGTGTAGATTTATGACAATGGGATGTGTGTAGATTAATAGGAAAGAAATAAAGAATGAGGCAAAAGGTTGGGAAGGGCATAAAAGGGAAGGATCTATGGGTGGGGGAAGATTAAATAATAGCAAGGCAATAAAGGAGTACAACTAAAGTAGAAGAGTTAGCAGGAATAGGAAATAAGAGATATACATAAACATAATAACAAGGATCAGGAATAGAATTTATTAGGAAATAAAGTAATCATTGATGTCAGACAAAATCAAACTTAAAGATTCAATTAAAAGGAAATCTACATTATATGTCAGTCATACTAATATTGTTCTGGATACATGTTTACCCATGGTCAAATGCGTATGTGTATGTATGTATATGTGTGTGTGTCTAAGTATATATGGGCATGTATGCATGTAGGTCTATGCATGTATGAATATAGATGTATGTGGAAATAAATATGTATATATATATGTATTATGAATGTATGAATATATATATGCATAAATATATCTATGCTTAACTACAGCCTGTTTGAAGAAAGTAGAGCGGATGAAAGGGGAAAGAAAAAGAATAAAGTACACAGCAGAGTAAAAAGAATAATTTAAAAGGAAGCAAAGAAAAGATACACAGTCATGATTATAATATCTTCTATTATAATTTTCTTGAAATGGAAATTTATTATATATTTTAAATCATTCCTGATATTCTGCTGAGCACCTGACATTGTTTTTTATTTTTCTTTCCTTTTAGTGTTTCTTTTTCTATTTTTTCTTATTTTATATTTAGTTTTAAATAAGTTAGTTTTTAAAAATTTTAAAAATGAATTCTTTTTTTTTAATTAAACAAATTTTTGAAGGAGTGAGTTTTTTGGTACAAATTTTTAAAATACATTTTAATTTATTAAAATCTAATATCATGAAGAGAGGATTTATGACACAGAAATTTCCCCTCTTCTTATCATCTTATTTTAATTTTGATTAATATCTATTCAATAGCTTTCACTTTTCTAAGGTCTGTGTTTTTGGACATATAATTTTGTGCTTTTTTCAAACTAGTTAAAAGGATCTTCATTATATTTTTAAATAATCAGATCTCAAGCCAACATCAAATCTCTTCAGACTTTGTTTAATAAACCAAATCCACTTGAATTAATGGTTCTGAAAAAGATCAAGCATAAAAAAATATTAGAATGAAATTGACCAAGTTAGTAGAATGCTTCTTTAGTGAAGCCTTTAATCAACAACATGCTTATAATAAAATTCAAAACAATTTTTCAACCACTTGATTACTAACCAAAAAATTTTGTTAAAGTTTAGAAAGACTAAAAAGAGGGTTTCCTTTATAAATATGGAAGGAAAAATACACCACTGCATCAATACAAAAAGAGTCAAAACAAAATTATGGGGACAAAAGAGAAATATCAAATTTAAGTAATTTTGTTGGTCTCACAACTACTAAAATCCCCCAACTATTTGATGAAATTGTCAACTCTTGAAAGCCTGCATTTACTAGACATTCATTAAATGAGCATTTTTGAGCACATTTTATTTTTTATATGAAATGCATTTTTCTTCACTGTCTGCCCAGATAACCTAGCTAGTTCTCATTTTGTGCAAACATTCACTTGATAGCATTAAGTCACAGTTAAAGGAAACATCCTATTAATTAAGAAGGACAAATGAAGTCACAACATTATCAAATATGGCATAATTGTCTCATGAGCCACAATATTACAGGATTTTAAGTCACAAGACAAAAAGATTTATAGATTCTGCTTGAATAACAAAATTAAGTTAACAGTATATTGTTTACTCACAATTATGTTGGATTGACTACTAAAGAACAAGTTGTAGTGAATGATCCAAGTTTAATAGCATTGTCTGGTAAATTCTATATCCATTATACTAAATTTCCCAATCTAAATTATTCACATACACATATATATGTATATAAAATTAAAGTTTTATCTGTCTGTAGTTATAGATCTTTACATGTGGCTTTATTAATTGTGGAGTATGAAAATGGTGTAGTTGGGGCCTTCATAACTCTCTATAACTTCATGCATGCTAATTTTAACCAATATATACCGGAGAAAGTCTTGGTGTTCCACCTCTTCACCTTTGCCAATCATTCATGAAAGAGATCACCAAACCCACCTTGACTTGAATTAGGATCTTTTCATCCTCAAGGTAAAAGGCTAATGTTAACACAGTGTAACAGCAAATAGTTCATTTTTATAAAGTGAAAGATGAAAATCACTGAGCTTAAAGAACTAAAACTACAGAGAAAAAAGTAATGTCCCAATGCTCAAAATTGATAATAAGCAAAATCATAAGCCATAGTAATCAATTTTCTTAAGAAGATAAAATGTCTAACTCCTCAAGTACAAAAATACATTTGTGTTTAGGTAGGAACTAATGCCATTAGAATTAGTGGAGGAAAAAATGTGGTATACAAATTGCAAGAAACTGCTCCCTCCAAAAAAAAAAATGGCATCAATTTGACAGAACAGTCCCATATGATTTAGATTGAGGCCAGCACCTAATGAGGACAAAAACCTTGTTTGTGGAGAATTTTTGGTGCTACCAGGAGAAAAATTACACTGTGCATATTTGTAATTGGATTGTTTTATCTATATGCACTGCACTTTAAGTTCACAGAAATGGTGGCATAGAAAACCTAAACACAAAAGAGAGCAGTCATACAAAATATAATCTAATTCTTTGATATAGTAATATACACAATTCAAAATGAGTATACTATGATTACATCTAGGGCTTTCTGTAACTACAAGGCAGTGGATATTGAAGACATAGTCCCATGTATCATTGACTAGAAAGCTGCCACCTTCTATTTGTGTTTTTTTTTTTTCTTCATTTTCTTAATTAACTCTGCTTTTATAGCTATTCTTTGAAAAACTTGTAAAAATGAAATTATAATCATTGAACTGAGCATTCTGAGAATCAAGATATTTAAACCTTTCAGTCTTTAAAACACTGTGCAACATTTAGAACTCAGATTTACAAAGAAGGTGGTCACAAATTTTCCAGCCTTGAAAACTTCCATTACTTTCCTGATCAAAATCATAAGAAGTCTGTGTTTCAAAGTTAACATGAGAAAATTCTGATTCTGGAGTGATGTGACTCTTCCAATAAGTTTCATCTGATTTCATTCCATTCATTAAATACTTACAAGGATTGAACATTGTAGCATCAATGATAGAACCATATATCAGGTCATGAATTCCACTCACACAAGTTATATCATTTGCAGTAACACTATCTTTCATGTAGAACTGGTACATAATTGCTGGGTCAAGCTCACTAATCAGAATTTCCAGTATCTGATCTGGCTGATTAATAACCTAACTCTCTGGAAAATTTAAAGTATATTAAGTACCAGTGAACAGGATTCATATGCCCCATACAATATGTTGCTCTCTTTGGGAAAATTTCATTAAGGAATTCTAATTCTTTCTGGAAATTCTTGTATGGGTACTCTTGGTGGGAAGATTTCATGAAATTATAATGAGAATAAAAGAAGCTTTGAATTGACTCTAATGCACTATATTCCTTGAAAGCTCCAATAGGCAGACTAGTGTTTATGGTAAGAGGTGAGTACCACATGTCTTAAAAATTGAATGTCTCTTGGAGAGAAACATGCTATTCTCACTAAATACATAAGCTTCATGCTTGTCAGTTTTTGTCACACTAATGATTTTGAAAATGCACATTCTCCAAAAGTTTGTTCCACTGAAACCTTAGGATACTCTATCTAGCTACTACTGGGAGAACCAAACCTCCAAAAGCTTCTTGGTCCCTTCAAAGAAATGTGCAGTTCCTATCCTATGAGAAAAGTGAGCAATCAACAATCCTCCAAAATCAATTAAATTAAATTCTTCTACTGTCACTGCCATCTGCAACATTGTGGATTGTTCTTCTTTAAAGTTCAAGAGGCTTTGTTTTATTCCTGTCTTCCCTTTTTTGCTTTCATTACAAATTTATATCACTATTTTAAAAAACATTAGTAAAATTTTTTAATTCTTTAAAGTTCAAGAGGCTTTGTTTTATTCCTGTCTTCCCTTTTTTGCTTTCATTATAAATTTATATCACTATTTTAAAAAACATTAGTAAAATTTTACTAGCTTTTTTCCTCTTTCATACAAAAGTTGAACATGTGTCTATATTCAAAATAGAGGCAGATTCTATTAGTCTCTTTTACTTCACTGCTTTCTATTACAAAGAAGAGCAAAGAGTGAGCATTAATATTATCTGTCATACTGCGTAAGCCAGGTAAGCTTTAAAAAGTCTTCTATTCCTTTAAATATCCAATTTCTCCTATAGAGGATTATATTCATTTTTGTGGAGTAGATTATTCTTCATTGTAATCTCACCTCTTTTACACTCCATAATTTCATATCTCAAGTCCTTTGCTCCTTTAAAGTGATAGGTCCTAAGGCTTGTGTGATCCTGAACTGTAATTTCACAATATTTGAAATATTTTCTTTTTAACCTGAGATCACAGGAATTTGCTTATAACATTCCTGGGAGTTTTCATTTTGGGATCTCCCTTAGAAGGTATTTGGTGGATTTTTAAAAATTTCTATCTTCTGGTTGTAGGATATTGGGGCAGTTTTTCTTGACAATTACTTGAAATATGAGATATAGACGCTTTCTTTCATCATGGTTTTCAGGCAATCCAATAATTTTTAAATTATTTCTCCTCAAATTCCATGTCAATTGTTTTTCATATGAGATATTCCCTATTTTTTTATTTAAAAATTTTTGGCTTCATTTTATTATTTCTTGATATCTCATGGAATCATTAGCTTCTGCTTGCCCAATTACATTTGTTAAAGACTTATTTTCTCTAGTGAAATTTTGTATCCCTTTTCCATTTGGCCAAAATAAGGTATTATTTTCTTCAGTATTCTCTCTCTCTCTTCTCTCTCTCTCTCTCTCTCTCTCTCTCTCTCTCTCTCTCACACACACACACACACACACACACAAACTGTTGTCTTTCCATAATTTTCTTCTTTTGTTATATTTTTTTCATCATTATTTATTTATTTTTCTGATTTTATATATATATATATATATATATAATATATATATATATATATATATATATATATATGCTAACTTTTTTAATACATGTTTTTGTGAGTCATTCTGAGAGAGAAGAATCAGAGCAAAAGGGAAAAAAAAACCACAGGAGGAAAAAAAACACCAAAAAAGAAATGAATACAACATGTGTTGATTTATATTCAATCTGCATAATTCTCTTTCTGGATGCAGAGAGTATTTTCTATCTAAAGTTTATTGGGATTGCCTTGGATCATTAAATTACTAGAAAGAACCAGGTCTTTCATAGCTGATCATTCACAATCTTGTTACTGTGTACAATGTATTTCTGGTTTTGTTTGTTTCATTTAGCATCAATTCATATAAATCTTTCTAGACCTTTCCAAAATCAGGTTGTTCATCATTTTTTATAAAATCATAATATTCTATTGCCTTCACATAACACAACTTATTTAGCCATTCCCCAATTAATGGGCATCTACTCAATTTCCAATTCTTTGCTACTACAAAAAGAGTACACATCTTTTACAAGTGATTCCTTTTCCCTCCATTATGATTTCCTTGGGATATAGACCCAGTAGTGGCACTTCTAGGTCAAAGTGTATGTACAGTTTTATAGCTCTTTGGGCATAGTTCCAAATCTTTCTCCAGAATGGTTGGATTATTTCACAACTCCACCAACAATGCATTAGTGTTCAATTTTCCCACATCCCCTCCAACATTTATCATTATCTTTTCCTGCCATCTTAGCCAATCTGAGAAGTATGAAATAGTGCCTCAGAGTTGTTTTAATTTGAATTTCTCTAATCACCAATGTATTAGAGCATTTTTTCATATGCTATAGATGGCTTTAATTTCATCTTCTGAAAATTGTCTGTTCATTTCTTTGACTGCTTATCAATTGGTGAAGCTTTCATTTCTAATGAAATGTTTCCACTACCATGCTTATTTGATTTTGAAAATAATTTCTTTTAGATCTTCCAGGAACTCTTGTAATTTGTGTTCAATCTACATGTTTTTTACACCTTTGAAACTTGGCTTATAGCTATTTTGATTTTTGTTTTGTTTTGTTTTGTTTTTTGCTTCTGAATTTGTGTCTTGATCTTTCCTATCACCATAATAACTTTTTTATGGTCATATTCTTTTTTGTTGTTTATCCATTTTTCTAGCTTATCTCTTGATGTGGAACTTTTTGCTAATGTTTAAAGGTATTATTCCAAGCTTCAGGCTTTTATACACTGCTGTTTCAGACCTAGTTCCAGGGTTTGGAAATTATATTTTAGGAGAAGATGTAATTACTATACTCTTGGGCCTAAAAATGATATTTTCCCTAAAGACCCTTACTTCTTAGGACTGAAAGTTATATTGCTCTTCATGTCTTCTGATCTCTTAGGACAGCAAGTACTTCTCTCTGCCCTAAAACATTAACCTAGAATTGAATTTAGGCAATTGATTTGTCAAATGGCATCCTGTCCTATTTTCATAGTATAGGAGTACTCTGGACTTTCCTTTCTGATCATTTGTCCACTTCTCTTATTGACATATAGAACTAGTATATGTAAGGGATTCAATATGATTTAGGGTCTACTTTGTATAGCACTGAATATAAAATTACTTTCTTTTTTTGGAATATCTCTTTGACTTTCTTAATGAATCATTTTTATTTATTGTATTCAGGTTTTTTTCCTGTTTATGTCTCCAACATTGGTTTTTGAACTGGACCTTTTTTGCTAGGACCAGAGTCATCTCTGCCTATATTTCATGTAGGACATATGATGCTTGATAGATCTGTCACTTGTCTGCTGAATGCTGCAGTTGTGGATGGGATATCTGGGAACCAAGCTTTATCCTCTGTTACCATCGATGGCATTTTCTTCTGCTCTTTGTAGTTCAACAAAATTCAGTCAATTTCTCCTTCTTTCTTTCACAATTCCCAACTAGAGACTAGCTTCATATTCTATTGGCCTTACCAGATATTGTAAACTATCCTAATTTCAAGACTTTTAGTCTTGAAGATCTTTCTTTCTTATCCCCATGCCTCTGAAAACATACACTCTTCCTAAGAGATATATTAGATTTGTTACCCATGAGAATTCTGACAGGAGCCCTGGTTTAAATACTGAAGAATCCTGAGGTATATACAAAATGTCTAGCTCTATCTCCCTGGGCAGTGATTCTTTGATAGTTACTCAGTCTCAACTGTTGCTCTGGAAGCCCAGGGTAAAGATCCTACTGACTTCAATTACTCTTTATCTGAGTCATTACTCAGATACTGAGCAAGCAAGTCCCTGCTCTGATATAGTTCAGGGTTTTGATAGTCTTCTAGGGCAATTCTCAACTTGATGGTTAGACTTACTGATGTTTGACTATGGTCTTCTTGATGATGTCATTTTTGCTTAAATGTTTGTGGAGAGAGCTGGGTTTTCTAGGATTTTTCACTTTGACATCTTAATGGGAAGTTCCAATGTCTACTTATAAAAATAAATTTATTTAAGACAAAGACCTATAACAGCATTAAAAGTATTCTTGAAAGTGGTTGGGAACACTTAAAGACATTTTAGGAAAGCAAATCAGAGCCATCCTTACCATCTATCATAGAGCATGTAGTTTTTAAAGTTCCAATGTCATTAAATTTGGGGTTAAGTTATGATGGTGAGCTCCACTAGGGCTAAACTTTTCAGTATTCTTTTTTTAAGTTGGCTAGTCATTAAACTCTTGAACCAACAGGTTATGAAGGCTATAAAGAAAGAAGATGTCTGTTGACAAGTTCCAATAAATTGTCCAAATGAAGTGCACATTTTTTATATTCAGCATATCTCCAAATAACTCTTTTCTCCTTTTAACCTTTAAACTGAATCAGCAGAGTATATTTTAAGTCCTCTAGAATTAGGGAAGTATATATCCCTCCAAAATATCTGTAAATTACTTCATAGTAGTTGCAAGTTTAGCAAATCAACATACTAGAAACTAAGAAATAAAATCATAATCCCCAAAGTTCCAGGTTTATAGTTAGAATCCTTCAAGCCACTGCAATGAGATTCCAGTGCACAATCTATGGTCCATAATTAAAACTCTGGCTTTACATGGAAATCCAGATTACTCTTAAGAAAAATCAGAATTTAGCTTATGTACTACTCTCCATAAAAAAATAATAATAGCTAAAATTTATATAGTGTTTTAATATTTGCTAAATAATTTTACACACTATACAATTATATCTTCACAACAATCTTGTGAAGTAGATGTTATTAGTTTCTACATTTTACAAATGGTATAATTAAGGCTGGTTGAGATTAAGTGACTTGCCCAATGCCATAATGTCTAAGAGGGGATTTGAATTCAGTTGTTCTGTCTTCAAGTATAACATTTCATACTGCACCACCTAGATGCCAATGAATTAAAAAAAAAAAAAGGAAAAACACCCTCAGTTCTAAGGCAAACCTTTAGATTAACAATATATCAATAAAGAATAGACAAACTGAACTCAATAAAAAATGAAAAATAATATTCAGTTCCATAAACTTTCAGGAAATCTTTTTGCTTTGGACATCATTATAGTTTTCCAGACATATCCCTATTATGGGATTAAGGGTACTCAACAAAGGAGAAATACTTACAAACAAAGTTGATATCTTTTCCCCAGATCTGCATGGTTCGTATAATTCCATGGCAATAACCAAATTTCTGAACTGTGAATCTGTCCCTTTTTAAATAACCTTCATTTGATTACAAAGGTTTCTCTATTTCATTAATTCCTCTAACTAATGCAAGAATTCAGAGTTTTCTAGTAACTTTTCACTGACCTTTTCCTACTTTCTTTTGCTATTATCTCTTAGATCATATTTCCTCTCTTCCTGGGTTATCTCCATTTTTTTTTACTGTCTCTATTCTTCCTTTTAAAGATTAAGTTGAAGAATATAGCTCTGAATTTAAATAAAATATTTTTAATCAATCAACAAGCATTTATTGAGCATCTACTATGATCCAGATGTTGTGCTTGGTACTCAGTATATAAGTACAAAGATAAAATAATCCCTAGTCACAAAGCCTTTACATATTAATGGGAATGATAACAAGTAGATTTTAAAAATATGTGCAGCATAAGTATAAGATTAATAAATTCACATATATACAGAGTAGTTAAATACAAGCAAGTTTGGGATGTAAGCTAATATCAGAAGAAATTAGGAAAGTGTTTATATAGAAGATAATGCCTAGCATTAAAAGGAGAAATATTCACAGATTGAATTCTTTTCTTATAAAAGAGATAATTTTGCCAAGGAATACCTATATATAAAGTACATAGATATTAAGGGAATCTATAGCAGCTTCCTCTTAGACATAACCTCTAAATGTATGATCATGTGAGATCTGGCTTTTATTTTCTGGTTGCTTAATTTCTTGGACCTATTTAGTGTCTTATACTAGTCAATTTTTTCTAACTTGAAGCAAAAGCAGAGCTTGGATTCCCTTGGCCAACAATTTATTTACTCAATAATTATATTTAAGTATGAATGCCTCTCATAGTTGATGTACCTGAGTGAAAAAAAAAAAAACAAAAAAAACAAAGCCCACTAACCATATTTTTTTAAGCCTTAGTGGTTGCATTGTCAGAAACGTCATTTCAGTTTGATACAGTACACCAAGCTATTTCATTATATTTCTCATTACTTGAATTTGAAAGACAAATAAAAACCTTTTAAAAAATTATCAATGCCTGCTTTTTTGAGAAAATGAAGATTTTAATTTGTTAAATAATTTTTTTTATTTTAAACTTTCCAATAATATTTTCATGATAATAATGAGCCTATTAATCATAATTTTAAAATTAACAAAAGATTTTCCATCTTCTGCTCTTATTTTTTCCCATTTCCCTTTTTATTGCCCTTTAAAGTTGACATCAATTGACCATATATAATTTTGATAGATCCCAATGACATTATCTTCTAATCATTTTTAAACCTCAAGTTTTATATTTCTTTGAATTATCTGAGTACAAATACTCCAGGGATAGAAGGAGAAACATTTTAAAAATTTGGGTTTTTTGGCAGTGATATTGATGAAAGATGAGATCCAAATTCTGTAGGAAGAAAAAAATAACTATTTTCTTAAACAATTGTAAAGAACTATCTAAAGTGTATAATATAAAGTATGTATTATTAAGGTACACCATGAATTCAGAAAAATTGTCAAATTATAATATAGGGACTAAGGTTGCCCTAAAAATGGTTTTGTATTGGTCTTTACTGAGCTGCAAAGTTAATGATGACTATGTTTTAAGAACTTTTTGAACCATTGATAAACTTATATTTATCTACCCTCACCCCCAACTTTCAAAAGACATGAATTAATCACCTTCCAGGGTGCTTTCTATTTACAATAATTATCAAACATTATCATTTACCATTCTTTAAAGTAAAATACTTTAGCCTAACTAGTATTTTAGTCATTATTATCTTTAGCATCACACATGTATGAAACATATATTACATGTAAGGTTCTGGAAGGATGATAGAAGAAAGAATCATTGAACACTTATTAAGTGTATATTATGTGCCAGTCAATGTTCTAAGCATTGGGCAGTGAGAGGGCAAAGTGTTCCCTTTCTCTCTCTGATCCAGGTTGGATACCAGTAGAACAGAATTTCTGTGGAGACTAAATATCTGTGATTTTCTTAATCTTTATGTAATGGTTTTTTTGATCCCTGCCTAAGAAGATATTCAATTCAGGATTATTGGAGGACATGCTGTTTATTTTTATGAAATGTCATCTTTATATTAATATTAATGTGGGGAGGATAAAATCATAACAGTTACAAGGACCATAGGAGTCAGTAAAGATCTTTCAGAAAGTTTGCCCTTCAATACAGCAATATACCATACTATTTTTCAATAGATATCTGAGTTCATTCACTTTTATATGAGAGAAGTTCCCTGAAGCAAATGGCATTCAATTCATTTCAACAAGCATTTATTAAGCATCTAATATATAATAGGTATCCTTTGGTGTTTAAAATAAAAGGGGAAAAAAAAACCCTAATCCCTTCTCTCTGTCAATGAAGTCACATTTTATATTTATACAATTGTGTGAGTGTTAGAGTTCAAATGTTGGAGTTCCTGTTCTTCTCAATGCAAAGCCGGTTTAGAGGCTTGGAGCCCTTCGGATGTCTCCAAATCCAAAGGTTCTGTCCTTCAGCCTTTGCCTCTGCTTTCTTCTGCCTCCAACCAAGACAGAGAAGGAAGGTCTCTCTTATCTCCTGCTGGGGAGCCCAGGCACCAACTTGCCGCGGAGAGAGGGCTTCTGGCGTAGCTCCACTGAAATCCGTCAAAGTGTTCTCTGCACCAGAGTCGTTCCTCTCGAGTCCAGCGCGATCAGCCAGCCAAGAGGAAAAAATGTATTCTGCCATAGATCCCTCATCGCTGGCCTTTTATCTGCCTCTTCTGAGAGAATGGGATTATGGGTTTTCTCCCATAGTGCTCTCTGGCCCAATGAGCTTTAAGGGAGGTGTGGATTCCCTTGAAGTTAGAAAGTCTACTTTGTGAAGCTAGCATACTTGTGGACTCCAATGAGTAAAGGTGGGAACACAAGCCTTGTCTTGATTAGTTCTACTTAGTACCTTGTTTCAGGTTTTGGCCAAAACATCTTCTTGTAAGATTAGATCAACTCTAATTAGTTAGCAGTTAGTAAGGATTCCAACATGTGAGTACGCATGCATGTATGCATGTGTGTGTGTGTGTGTGTGTACACACACAGGGATAAATGCAAATTACATATATAAATACTTGTATATCTGCACATGCACACATACACATATGCACTTACACATGTATGTATGTATAGGTGTACATGTACACACATACACACTGTACATAATACACCTATAAATGCATGTATTCATAAGGACATATTTTGAACTTGAAAGGGACTTAAGAATACTAAGAGCTGAGACTGTAAAGGAAGAATTTACCAAATATGGGGATTGCTTATACAAGCCTAAGGAAGCAGAGGAAGAAATGTCATATATGGGAAAAGTCAAATAGTTGGTCAGTTTGCCTTGATTACAGATTACAAAGTATATAGGACAGCATATGGTGGCATAAACCTTGAAGGTAATTTGTTCCAAAGTGTTAATTTCTTTAAGTATGAAAAAAGAAGCATAATGTTATTGTTTCTTTCTTTTTAAAATGGTGAACTTATGCAATGATTATCAATTACAATATTTCAACATCTAAAGTGGAGCAGAAAAAAAGAACCACACATGAAGCCAAAGGTCAGCAACGTGAACAGCTGATTTCTCTCCTGTTAAAAAAAAATGTAATCAGTTTAACATGTTTTCTCCAAAGCTGTTCTGCTTTTTTTTTTTTTAAATTACCTCTTGACCCTTATTCTAATCTTCCTATGAAAATTCCAAATGCTTCATTTCCCTCTTTTCTTCTTAATGATCTTATCAGTATACTCCTGCCCCAAATTCCTTATCACCATTAATTGAAAGAAATAAAAATAAAGTATATGTAGCAAATATGTATAGTCAAGCAAATTAAATTATTATATATGTTTTGAATATCCTTTATTTTGGTGGCAAAATAAAAGAAGTGACTGAAGCTTCTTCAGCAGAGATTGTAGACTATAATATAGATTTTTGGAAGCAGAGAGATGAACTAAAAGGCTATTTCAATAGTTCAAAGAAAAGATGAAAACCTGAACCAAAGTCATGGCTGTATAGATGGAGAGAAGATAGATGCAAAAGATGTTGTGGACAAAAAGTGAATAAGATTTGGCAATGCTTTTTTGATCTTTTTTCCTTTGTCCTTTTCTTCCCCTCTCCCATATTTCTGAAATGTTTTTAGTCATTCTCCAACCAACTGGCATCAACTTTGATTATACTTTTTTTTTTACTACCACAAAGAGTGTTGCTATGAATATTTTGTTATATATCATATAACCACACATTTATCCATCTGTCTATCTAATTTTTCTGTCATTGACCTACTTGGAATATGTCCCCAATTATAGGATTTCTAGATCAAAGGATATGAATAACTTGGTAATTTTAATTTCATTATCCCAAAATATTTTCTACAACAAAGTAATTTACAATTCTACTAGCAATGTGTTTACTATGCCTATCTTTCCACAAGCCGTCCATCATTGACTCATATCAATGATGTCTTATGTCTTATCTCCAAAATTAATGTCAAAATAATATTGGTACTGAGGAATAGACTGTGGAGTACCCAATATTTGGATCATGGAGAATTCACACAGAAATATTCCTCTTACTGTAATCTAACAACTATGTGACTTGTAACATAGTCAAAGATTGCTGAATTCATCACTATTAAATGTAATTTTTCTCAATAAAATTCATGAGACAATTTTCACCAGAGCTCAGATGCTGCTGTACCTCTGACCATCTAGAAACTTCTTTGAGAAGAGTCCTTTGACTGGTAGATGAGAAATATAGTCAGCTCTCTGAGTGGAAAAGACATGTAGTGAGTTAAAGTAAAACTGAAACTGCCAGGTTTGCATAATCTCGGGCAGTATTGTGTCATTATTCTTCCTGGTGCATTTAACATGGGCTCCATGTTTTTATTTGACCATGCACAAGCTAATCATGTTTTCCCAGAGAGTTTTGATTATTATTGCTGTACTATAGTAATGATTTTACCCCAAGATGAGAAATGGATATTAAAATAAGTCCCTTACAGTTTTGGATCCTGTCTTTTTAAGAACAAGATATTTGTAACCAAGTGATTACATTCTTTGTCATTTTTTTAATAGGATATCTCTCTCTTGTTAATAGCATCTGCTCTAGCCTTTAAGCTACTACTTTGTTTTTTATAACTTTGAGTAGTAAAAAAAATTCAAGTCTGATATCAGCTGACTAATAAACAAAATTTATAGGTAATTTCAAATCAGTTTATTTTTATTGTCATTACTCAAGCAAGTGAAGAAGAGCAAACTTATCAGAATTGACAATGCTACCCTCATAATTTTTGTGTTCAAATTTTTGCACAATTTATCTAAACTTGAATTTGTATTTGTCAGTCATCTTTCAGATATCACCTATCCACTTACCTCTGTTTGAACTCAATCAGTGAGATGTGTGTGTGTGTGTGTGTGTGTGTGTGTGTGTGTGGTGTGTAATGTGTATATACACATATATACAGGTACGTTTGTGTGTGTGTGTGTATATATATATATATATATATATATATATATATATATATCACTGAGCTTTTGAGATAATTGTTTTAATTTTTATTTACTTAATTATGCATAGTTCTTAACCTTGTGACTCTATATCTAAGCCAATACTACAAATAAATAATTTACCTATATTGGGAATTTGTAATTTGTCACAGGCCACAGGTCACAGGTGCTTAAAAATACTTTCCCAATGGAATTAAATTTAATAGAAAACATATTTCTAGACAAATATGCTGGAGCACTCCTTCCTGGCCAGGAATCCATCGTTCTTACAGCTTTACAGTTTAAACCATGGTCCAACATTCCAAATCCCATTAGCAAATCCCATTTTATTAAGAAATGTTCACATCACCAATCTGTTTTACTTTCTCATTTGGAGCCTTTAATTTTAACCAGTGATAATGATGAAAACACCACAGGTAATGTTGTTCAGGGCTAGACTTGATTCAGGGCCATCTCCTACTAGGTTTTTTTTTTTTTTTCTCCTATTAGAATGAAATGAGATACTCATAGATCATTCAAGAGTGAACAAAAGAAAATTTATTTGGCCATAGCAGGGCTATGAATGATTGATTGATAAACTCTGAATGATTCAGCTAAGTGCAGATCCCCTGCCTTTGAATTGCTCAACGTGGTCCATCAGTCAAGCATCAAATTGGGACTGGAACTTGTTGTAACTATTTTCTACCTTGGTGACCAGATAGTTATATAAACAGCCTGTGGTTTCAGTCCTCTGAATCTGTTAAGTCTTGAGAATGACTTCAATGTCTTTCAAAGAAAAACTAGCTTAAATTGCATGACACTGGGACAAGTTAGCACTCTATTTGAGATACCAACCTAAGCCTTTTCATTCAGTATTTGGCACTGCACATGTCTTTAGAAGGACTTCCAGGCTTAAAATAATAACTATTGCTGTATTCCTCATTATAAATTTTAACATCCTGGAAAAAAAATTGAATAAGTATTGCTATTATACCACATTTAGTGAAAAGAACATAAAAAGAGAATAAAGGGGTCAGTTGTTTATGACTTTTTCTAATCAAAAAGTGAGATAATTGAAAGATGACAAGCAATCAGAACAAAAAAGGCATGTTTTTTAAAATGTTGTTTGTTAGTTGGAGCATTTCTCTCTTTTCTTTTCATCATTTGTTTTATATCTAAATTTCAATAATCCTGGAAAGGGGAAAAGAATGATGAGTTATAATGAGTCTAGAATATAGATCTTGATCACCTTGAAATAGAGATAATAAATTAGTAAACAATGATTTCAGTACCTCTATTGAAATTTTTAACTATTTTATAATAATTTAGGATTTGTAAATATATTTATGAGTGGGTAAATAATTTTTAAATGTATTTCCATTGCAAAAAATTATTGGAATTGATATATGGTTAAAAGCAAATACATTATTTCCTTAGTTTCGGAAAAGTGGGCAAAAATCTAAGAACTAAAAAATCATAAACATTATAAGGGGAAAAAAAAAAACAAAACAAGTTTTATTATTATTTTTTGTTTGGATTGGCTCCAGAATATTAAGTGGATTAAAAGCACCTGTTTTCATAACAGGAGCTTTGAAATAGAGAAAAGCAAAAAACAAAAACAAAAAACACCCAAGATTCATAGAATACAACTTATGACACAAAAGTTGCTATCTACAGTCACATTTTCCAAGATGTCATGTCAGTAGTTTCTGCTGCTTCTTATGAGTCACAGAGTTGTGAAAGCAGAAAATTTGTCCAACTCAATACAAAGCTTACTATATTTTCACACTTTATTTCTTGATTTTGCTTTATTTTTAAATATGAGCCTTGTTCTTTTATATGCTATGGGAGATAAAGGAAACTGAAGCAAGAAGTATCTGAGAATATATTGTGTCAATAACTAGTTACCATTATTTTAGACAACTGATTAGCAAAATGTAAAACTGAATTCCTGGTCCAACTGTCTAAATTTTCTTTATCATTCTACATTTTATCTCTTACATTTACTTAGTAATTCACAGTTTGCAGAACTTTCAAAATACATTGTAATATCATTGGAATGGTACAACAAATTTCTGAGTAAAGGTAAACTATTAATTCCATTTTAATCATGAAGAGACTGAATTTAGTGGTGATTATGTGACTAGATCAACACTCATACTAAGGTCTTCTTATTTCTCATCTAGAATCCCTTCACCTCATTTGGGGAAAAAAAAACACAACCTTTTCAGAACTGAATCTTGTCTGTGCTACTTATTTTATCACATTGTCAAATAATTATGTGATTTTATTAATATTGACCTTAAGACCTTGGATCCAAGAGATTTGCAATAACAGAGTTGTGTGAATATATTCTTCTCTTTTCTTAATAAAGTTTTGATTTGCTCTAAAAATCACACCAACTTTGTTCTCCAAAAATTCATTTTCTTTTGTATTTCTATTGTATTATAGTATTGTACCATATTCTTTAGTTTATAAAAATTGCTTTGAAATGATCCTTGATAAAAATTTTATATTAAATAATTTTGCATAATTTTAAAAGCCTTTTCAGTTTTGTGCCAAAACATTAATGGAAGCAAATTCTCCACCACTACATATTTTCATTTCCCCTTCCTCCTACCACACAGAGGATTGTCAAATGTACTATTGGAGAAAGGGAGAAGAGAAGATTGTAGGAACATTTTGAAATGCACAGAGCATTTGATGTGGGATTGTTTAGAGATAAGGAAATATCTACAGCTAGGTGTAGGACTGACTTTAAATACAGACAAAATAGGTCACCCTTTATGTTACATGATGTGAATTATACTTGATAAATATCTACCACAATGATATTTAATGTTAAAATGTCTAAACTTCTCTCAGAATCCATTTTATCTGAGAAGATTACAAATCTCAAATTAAGAAAAAGATTAATGTCTTAACCCATCCATTAGAACAACCCTAGACATTATAGGTGTGTGAGGGTGGTAATGGTAGTGGTAGAGGTCGTGAGGTTGGTGGTGGATAGAGGATTAGACTCAGAGTAAGGAAGACGTGTTTAAATCTCACTAAATTGGCTATATAACCCTGGGCAAATCTTTTAATTTCTTACTGCCCACCAACTCTATAACCCTGAAAATATCAGAGCAGATGCTAATCTATATTGGTGAAGGGAGTCCCTCATCAATAATTCTCTATACTACAGAAATCATAGTCCTAACTTTAAAATAATAGATCTTGGGAAGGGAAAATACTATAGTAGATTAGAAAACTGATTTAAGCCTGAGAAAGACTGATTCAAATTCTGTCATGCTAACTAGTTGAATATGGCTTGAATAGCTTCATTTAATCTTTCATGCCTATAGGAAAACTTTGAGTATAAATTACAGATGTGCTGTAGATCTATATGAGTAAAGAGAGTTTCTATTCAGGTCTATTTCACTGTCCATCCCCACTCCCCAAAAGAAAGAACTGGGGCATGGGACAAATTAATTGTACTTGTCAGGACAATCAAATAAAAAATTGATATTGATTTCTTCTATTACATTGAATGGCTCCAATTTTCCTGGCATCCTAGAAATCTGATTACTTAGAGTGTTAGGGGTAACAGAGAGTGAACTAAAGTCATTATTTCTTTTGTAGTACTCAGGTATTCTCAACATGTCTCCCATAGTCTAAAGCATATTCACAAAATTATTGCTATTGAACATAATGCAAAGGGAAAGTACACAGATTGTGTTTGATCTTTAAAATGCTATTTTATATTCATCTGCATTTATTTGTTTTAAAAGCATCCTCTTAAAAAGCCAGAATGCTACCTGGTCCAAATGTAAAGAGTCCCTGTGCTAGAAGCCTTTTAATCTATTCAAGTGGCCTTTTTCAAGAGGAATGGTAATCATTTTTTTTTTTTTCCACTCATTGCTCATGACACCAGATGTGCTTCAAATAGTGGCCAAGTGTCTTCCATAATAATAAATGTAAATTCAATGAGAGATACAGGTATTGTTTTTAGCAAAAAAGAAAGTCCTTCATGGGAAAAAAAATGTGTTAGAAGTTGGACAAAAGCAAAAGATATACCTTACATAAGTCATTACCCTATTAGACTGGATTATTTATCTTCCGGCAAAATCTTTTCTGTCTTTTTCTTTGTTTCTTTTTTGGTAACAGGAAAAGTAGGCATTGAGAAAGAGGGCAAAGAAGAGGGAGAGAGAATCATAATTTAAGAGGAAGACAAATCTTTCCTGTCTTGGTGGGAAGAAAGACCTCTTACTGTGATTTTGCTTAATTCTGACTCTTATGCTCAGGCAGGAATTCTAAGGAAACTAAATGATTATGTTTTAATTATGGCCTACTTTGCAAAAAGTGGCTAGATTGGCAGAACTCCATGCACTTAATAAGTGACTGAACCTTCTGAAGTGCTTTCAGGTTAGGTATGCTTATTGCACACATAGTCAATGAGTATTTGAAATTAAAGTAGCCTTCTGAAAGAACAGGATAAGTGAGGATCAATGCAAGTTCCTTCATTTCTTCCTGAGTGCAGTCTCTGAAAGTAAAAATCACAATAACATAATGCCTTATTGAAGATAAGAGACTTGGGAATTCAGAATATGATTTCAGTGGTAATTTTTTGCTATATGCAATTATAGGTCTGATTAACTAGCTTAGAATATATTTCATTAAATTATAGGTGCATTTATTAGGCACTCATTGTGTTCCAGATGCCAGAGATACAAAAGTAAGCTTAGATATTAGCCTTTTGCTCAAGAAATATATAGTATAATAGAGGAGATAACAAATTCACTTTAAATGTAAAGTACAATTGACTATGAAGGAGAAATTGTAAAAAAGATTCTATAAGAAATATGAGGCAGAAAGATCACTTTCAATTAGGGGGCAAAGAAAAAGTTATGTAAGACTTTATGGAAGAGATGAGCTCTTTAATCGAGCCTTGGCAGAAGAGAAGGATTTAAACAGACAGAAAGAGAGGCAGTCCATTATCCTGAGCTTAGGGAAGGAGAGCAAAAATATGGAAATAGAAGAGATCAGAATAAGGCAGAAGACAATAAACTGTCAAGTTTAATCGAAAGATATATTACATGTAAAGGGGATACATGTGAAAGAGTTTATTTTTTAATCCATCAGGTTAAGGCACTGCTGAATGGAGTTTTCAGCCAGATTGTAAATTGGGAAAAGGAAAACTCAAATTTGGATTTTTCAATTTAGAAGCAATTCTATTAAAAACAAATATTGACAGGGAATCTGAAATCAGTGGTTTAATTTTTTTTTAATTACTTTCTTTACTTCAAATTACTTTCAATAATAAAAGCTCTTTTAAAATTAATGATGATAAAGATAATGACTATATTAATCAAATCAAGTTAAAAAGCATTAACTAAATGCTTATTCTATGCTAGCTTCTGAAGTGCTGGGAGTATAAATATACACAGAAAGAAAGATAATACTTTTAATCAGGGAAGGGAATGAAAGGGAATAAATGCTTATATAGTTCCTACTATATGGTATAGTGGTGGTTTAGTGGAGAGACTCTTTACTAGCTGTGTAACACTGAAAAAGTCACTTAAGCTCTATTTGCCTTAATCCATGGGAGTAGGAAATGGAAAACAACTCCCAGTATCAAGTTGTCAAAGACATCTCATGGATAAGATTGGTATGCTAATGTTCATGGGACCACCAAGAATTGGATACAGCTAAATGACTAACCAACTATGAGCAAGACATTAGACTAAGGGCTTTTACAAATATTTCATTTATTCCTTTGAGGTAAGATTTAGGTGCTATTATTTTCCCCATCTTATAATTGAGTAAATATAGTTGGCTAATTGACCTACCTTCCCATGGTTGCAAAGCTAGTATGCATCAAAAACAGTATTTGAATTTGACCACTATCAATTCCAATTTAATAGTCAGACTTCTCCATTTTAGATAATCAGTACATGATTGTGGAGTAACCAAAGAACATGATTCCTTGGCATATGTAATATGCATAGAAATGAAATGAAAAGTGAACTAAAGCCATTTCAGTGTTGTGACACAGTTCTCTTTTAATGTCCTGATCCAGTTTCTCTAATTGTCCTATTCACTTACTCTGCCTCAGGTTATAACCATTCCCTCTTAATGTTTGATAGGATAAAGGTCTTATATCTTAGACCTCAGATTATAATCATTCCCTCTTAATGTTTGATGGGATAAAGGTCTTTATTCATTTTAGACATCATTAGATTATCAGGAGCCTCTTTGGTATCTCCCTCCATTATGTCATCCTCATCCTAGGTACCTCCCCCATTATGTCACACCATTCTTGTTACCTATAAAAGAATCTTGTATCCCACATTCACTACTGAACTCTTGGAGACGATTGTCTTGTTCACTCCTGGGACCAAACCATGGATCCACTTGGTCCCAGTAAAAATCTAATTTGAATGTTGAATTTTATTTTTCTTTTTGAACAAATTATTCACACTAAGGTGTAAATGATTAATATGATTATTTTTTGCATTTCAAGAAGGATAATAATCTAAAGCCAAAGAATTTTGCTATTAAAATGAGGAAAAAAATCTTAAGACATCAATAATTTGGATAAAGATTATGTATTTTTTGTTAAATCATGATAATATTTAGCATTTAATTTGCCCTTTAAGGTTTACAAAGTACTTTAACACATTATTTCATATAGGAATTCCTTTTATCATTACTATTTTGATAAAGAAATAGCAGAAGAGTTTAACAGTTTCTCCATGACTACATACCATGTGTCAGATTCAGAATTTAAACCCAGCTTGCTCCTTTTCTTCACACTATATTTTCTTTGGGAAACACCATATTGTTTCTCTCAGGAAGAATATTTTTTATATCTTTTCTGACAATTTATAGGAGAAGCCTTATAGTTCAAGGGCAGAGAACCACTAAATAAACAAAACATGCATATGTGAAGACCTGAAGGTGGATGTTATGAAAAGTTATAAGTATACTTGAATCTTGTCTTGGGAAAATTTTGTTACATTTTTGTTAGGTTGGACTTGGAATTAGTATTTCCTTTATGGTTATTTACTAATTACTTAACTTCTCCTGAGTTGTACTATTTAATCTTTAAAACAGAGGTAAAGATTCTTGTAATACTTGTTTTAGAGGGTAGCTAGGTATCAGTGGATAGAGTGAGGTGCCTGGAGTCAGGAAAATGAGTTCAAATCTGGCTTTTCTAACATTTAGTCGTGTGACTTCCAGTGCACAAAATAATTTAACCATTAGTTATCTTATTTTCCTTATCTGTAAAATGAGCTAGAGTAAGAAACCCCTGTAGAATCTTTGTCAAGAAGACCTTAAATGAGACACATGACTGAATAACAATAGCAACAAAAAATACTTATTTTATGAGATTGCTATGAGAGTAAGAAAAAAAAAGAGAGAGTTGGATGTGGGGAGGATGGGTCCCAAGGAATATAGTACTCTGGTTCTTTGGGAATGAACATGTATATTTACCTCCTTGCTGAGAGATAGATAGTACTTTATTTTCTGAGATCACATAGCAACTCTTGAATAATTCCCCATTTGTCCCTGTGATAGGACACTGTGTCAAAAAAAAAAAATAGTCACTGACAATTACAGGAATATATAGAATTTTCATATGGAATTTTCTCTCCTTTCAGTATCTCAGACCAATAGAAAGACATCTCCCCATTTGTATTTTGGACACCCTTTACCATCTCTTCTTTGGTTATATAGCAAGACCAGGAGAAGCTTTATCTTTCCATTATCTGCAGCTTGAGCATATTGCAACAAGAACATACTCAAAATGTAAAAGATATGTAAGTGCACATCAGTAAATAAAACACCAAAGAACCAGGAGGGCAATTCCCAGCTTCTTAAACTGCAATTAATGACCTCATATGTAATCTTGTAATTGAATGTGAAGGTTGTGAAATTGTGAGGTATTATCAGTAAACATTTGATTTGCATGCCTATTTTATATGCCTACATACCTGGGATCATCTAAAAATTTCTTGGATAAGAAGGAGTCATGAATGGAAAAGAGTTTATGAAGTCCTATGTAGCGAGAATACTGGGTCTGGAGTCAGGAAAATTGGGTTCAAATCCATCCAAATTCACTTATTACTTGTGTGATCCTGGGGAAGTCAGTGTTTGCCTCACATTCCTCAATTGTAAAGTAGAGTTAATGATAAACACCAGCTAAAACTTAGAATCAAAAGAGATGTTTGTTAAATGGTTAACACAGTGCTTGGCACATAGTAGATGTTATATAAATAATTGCTATTATTGTTATTATTATATTAATTATTATATCCAGACTCAAATACCAGCTGTATGATCATGAGCTAGTTTCTTTCTGTTTCAATTTCCTCTGCTGGAAAATGGAGTTTAGCATCTACCTTCTAGATTTTTCTGTGAAGAACAAATGAGATATTGTAAAAGGCAAGAACTTTGGAGAAAATTACTTAAGGCTCAGTATGACTGATTTAAACAAGGTGTTAACTCAGTGCAATTGATAAGGCAATGGTTATCTAGTTTAACATGTGAGTTCTGCTATGCTCAAAAAGTTATCAGACTGTGCATACCCTTTGACCCAGCCGTGTTACTACTGGGTTTATATCCCAAAGAGATCTTAAAGAAGGGAAAGGGGCCTGTATGTGCCAAAATGTTTGTGGCGGCTCTGTTTGTAGTGACCAGAAACTGGAAACTGAGTGGATGCCCATCAATTGGAGAATGACTGAATAAATTGTGGTATATAAATATTACAGAATATTATTGTTCTGTAAGAAATGACCAGCAAGATGATTTCAGAAAGGTCTGGAGAGACTTACACGAACTGATGCTGAGTGAAATGAGCAGGGCCGGAAGATCATTATACACTTCAACAACAATACTATATGATGATCAATTCTGATGGACCTGGCCGTCCTCAGCAATTAGATGAACCAAATCAGTTCCAGTGGAGCAGTAATGAACTGACCCAGCTATACCCAGTGAAAGAACTCTGGGAAATGAGTATGAACAATTACATAGAATTCCCAATCTCTATATTTTTGTCTGTCTGCATTTTTTATTTCCTTCACAGGCTAATTGTGCATTATTTCGGAGTCCAATTCTTTTTGTACAGCAAAATGGTAGTTTGGACATGTATACTTATTTTGTATTTAATTATACTTTAACATATTTAACATGTGTTTGTCATCCTGCCATCTGGGGGAGGGGATGGGGGGAAGGGAGGGTAAATTGGAACAAAAGGTTTGGCAACTGTTAATGTAAAATTACCCATGCATATAACTTGTAAATAAAAAGCTATTAATTAAAAAAAAAAAAAAAGCATCAACAGTAGTACCTCCTGGAAAAACAAACAAACAAACAAACAAACAAAATGCAAGTTCTCTAGTTCAGTATGATTGATTTAATCTTATAACAAATAATGGTTACCTAGTGATATAATGATTGGTTTATACTCAGTATACTGTAATGATGTAATTGTAATAGAGCATATAAATAGAGCCTCTGAGCTAGAGACAGACTTCAAGACAAAGACCATCCTGGTGGCTCTCCTGCTTTCTCTACTGAGTTAATACATTGTTTCTCCAGAGTTCTGTCCTTATAAAATATTATCTGAAAAGTCCTTTACAAAGTGACTGACACATTGTAAATACTTAATAAATGTTTCCTTCTCTTCTTATAATTCCCTTTCAGGAGATAAAGATAACTTCATGAAACTTCTTGAAAGATATTTCACTATTAATCTGGACTTGTACTTATACTGTCTAAGTAATTCACAGTTTCAGACCTGTCATCCAGACTTAATATTTCTGATTGAGAATGTCTCTGTTGGTGGTCATCTCCTTTAAGAAATATTATAGTTTCTGAACAATTGGAAAAATAACAATTGCTCATGAGTAGGATGAGCTAATGTAATAAAAATGACAATTCTGCCTAAATTGGTCATTTGTTCAATGCCATACCAATCAAACTGACAAAATATTATTTTATAGAACTAGAAAAAATAATAACAAAATTCACCTAGAAGAACAAAAGGCTAAGAACATCAAGGGAATTAATGAAAAAAAAATACAAAGGATGATGACTTAGTGGTACCAATCCTTAAAACTATATTAGAAAGAAGCAGTCATCAAAACCATTCTGTATTGGCTAAAAAAATAAAGTGGTGGATTAGTGGATTATATTAGATATACTGTGGTGCCACAGTTCTCTTTTAATGTCCTGACCCAGTTTCCCTAATTGTCTTATTTAGAAAAGTCTTATATCTTAGACCTTAGGCTACACTTATTTTCTCTTAATGTTTAATGGGATAAAAGTCTTTATTCATTTTAGACATCATTAGCATATCAGGAGCCTCTCCAGTACCTCCCTTCATTATGTCATCCTCATCCTAGGTTCCTCCCCCCATTAAGTCATCCCCATCCAGGTATCACCCCCATTATGTCTTCGATCTTGTAACCCTATAAAAGAATCTTGTATCTGACATTCAGGGCTGGATTCTTTGAGAAGATAGTCTCATTCAGCCCTGGGACCAAACCATGGATCCATTTGGTCCCAGTAAATCTCTTTTTTATATAAATTTTTATTTATATAAATTTTAAAAAATAGATTATTAAATTGTTCTCTAATCTCTATCTTGCTCAGTTTCTCTGGCATTACAATACATGACACAATAATCAAGGTTTACAGTAATCTAGTATTTGATAAAACCTCAAACTTCAGCTTCTGGTATAAGAACTCACTATTTAACAAAAATTGCTGGGAAAAATAGAAATAATCTCAGAAACTTGGCATTTATATAAACTCAGAAATTTACACCCCATTCCAAAATAAAGTCAAAATGGATACATAATTTGAGCATAAAGGATGATACCATAAACAAATTAAAAGAACAAAAATTAATTTACTTATCAGATCTCTGGAGAAGGGAAGAATTTATTAACAAAGAAGAACTAAAGAACATTATGAAAGGCAAAATGGACAACTTTGATTACATTGATAAAAAAGCTTTTGCACAAACAAAACCAACAGAAACAAGATTAAAAGGTGAGAAAAAATATTTACAGCCAGTATTTCTGATAAATGTCTCATTTCTAAAATATATTTAAAAAACTGTCAAATTTATAAGAATACAAGTCATTCCCCAATTGATAAATGGTCAAAGGATATGAACAGACAATTTTCAGATGACAAAAATGAAACCATCTATAGTCATATAAAAAGCTCTAAATCACTATTGATTAAAGAAATGTAAATTAAAACAACTCTGGTATCACGTTATACCTCTCAAATTGGCTAAAATGACAGGAAAAGATAATGATAAATTATAGAGGGGGTG
This sequence comes from Antechinus flavipes, assembly GCF_016432865.1. NCBI lineage: Eukaryota > Metazoa > Chordata > Mammalia > Dasyuromorphia > Dasyuridae > Antechinus > Antechinus flavipes. The sequence continues at coordinate 301,627,861 of NC_067401.1, read as the reverse complement.
TGAGAAAACTGGGACACTTTTTTGGTGGAGTTGTGAAATGATCCAACCATTCTGGAGAGCAATTTGGAACTATGCCCAAGGCACTATCAAGCTGTGAATATATTTTGACCTAGCAGTGCCACTACTGCATCTATATCCCAAGGAAATCATATAGGAGGACAAAGGACCCTTTCTATAACTTTGATAAAACACCTGTGTGGTGAGGTTCCTTTGCAAGAGTATGTCTCTCATAACATTCAGTTGCTATTTGTACTTTGCACAATCCTCAGTCATGAAGACACATGGGAACCAATTAAAAGGCATGGAATCTTTCTCAGTAAAATACCTGTCCCTCAGTAAAAAGGCAATGTGCATTTCCATTGCTATAGGTTTTTACATTCCCTGTACTTCATAAGGTGAATAGTAAATACTTAATAACTGCTTCCCTACTAAATAACTGATCTTAAAATGTTACAAAAATTGTATTTATCATTAGGGATAGAGACTAGGATTATATTTTTATTGATATAGACAACTCATAGATAAGGAAGTTGCTTCTCCCAAGATAGGCTGATACTTTTTTAAACTTACATTTTCAGTGCATGTATTTAGAGGTCAGGGTGAGATAAGCAGTATGTATTAGAAATGAGACTTGATGCTTGGTCTTAATGGATCTAAGGCTAGTTTTCTATTGTATTACATCATGCTACTTGTGGTACTTATTATTTCTTTTAAAATTTGACCTCTTTATAGCGTGAAATACGGTAGGAACAATGCCATTTTTCACTGTTGTATCCCCAGCTTAGCAGAGAACCTTGAAGAGAACAATATTCAATATTGTTAAATTTAATTGAAAGTTGCCAGTGTTGTTGTATAAGGTCAATAAATCATTACATAACATCTAGCAATATTATCTCAGAGAGTTTGAATATAAAAATGTATTTCAAAGTTGAGCACCTCCCTCCCCAAAGGATAACTGGAAGAGATAGTTTCTGCTCCTAATAATATTGCAAGGGATTGCAATGCCAGATGCCAGAACCTTAATTTCTAGATCCCTCTTGATTCAGTGGATAGCATGGGCACATTACTTGCTTATCAGAAGTTGATGAGGAGCAAGAATTGAGGGTGAGATTCCCTAACAACAAAGGATCCCCTTGGCCAGTGGCAAGCTTTGTGAAAGAATTTGCAAACTCCAATGAATACAGGCTTGAGATTTGTGGCAGAGAATTGGATTTATTTACACTAAGAACAAAGGTTGCTAGGAAGACAGTCTTCTTAGTGGGCAAGGTACTGTTAGGAATATAGCAAAGGTGAGTTAACACTGTGAAGAAAATATCTTCAGCAGTGGGCAATATCCTGTTAGGACTTGTGCAAAGATTCAGGGTTCAGAGTTGTCTTTTATTAGCTGTCTGAGACTTGGGGCTTCAATTCAATTCAAAATTGAATGAGATTACTTAACTGGGAGTTTGAGCCACTCAATGTTGACGATGCCTCAGGCCAAGATTTCCAATTGAAAAGAGATTACTTATTTTGGGAAGGGTGTAGCTCCTCCTAGAGGAGAGTTTGAGACCCGGAATCACCCTTCCCCCACACATTAAAGGAGGCACAGTTTCAGCCCTCACCCTCACCCCCAAAGGTTAAAAGGGACACAGTTTACATCAAAGTCAGATGTCAGAAGTCATATGTAGGGTAGAAAAACATCTTTCTTTAGTGTATATAGGCATTTTCTATCTGCTACTGGAAATAAAATCATAGTTTTCTAGGGGAATTTCTAGAAATGATTTCTTAATCATATAAAATAGATTTTGATGAATGTATTAGTATTTATTTAACCCTATTTTTTCCCCCAAAATGACATATTGCTAGAAGATGATTATAAGATTTAGGGTTTGCTTCAAGCTTGAAAAATTCCATTTTTTCATTCTTTTCCTTCCTTCCTTCCTTCTTTCTTCCAAGGCTAAACAAAATATCAATATATTCCTAAAGTAAATACTTTCCTTATTAATTTCAGTGAATAATACTTTGCTAAACTAGGTACAGCTACCCTGCTAGGATACTTCCACTCATATTGATGTACTTAGCCCATTAAAGGCAGCAGACTACTTCCCTCTCTGAATTCTGGAGGTAATCTTGAAGGTCTAGGTAGGGGTCCTCAAACTACGGCCTGTGGGCCAGATGCAATAGCTGATATTATCTATCCCCCTCACCCAGGGCTATGAAGTTTCTTTACTTAAAGGCCCACAAAACAGTTTTTGTTTTTACTATAGTCGGGCCCTCCAACAGTCTGAGGGACAGGGAACTGGCCCCCTATTTTAAAAGTTTGAGGACCCCTGGAGGGTTCTTAGTACTATTAAAAATGACCTATGGTCTGTTGTGTTTCACATTATCAACCAACCAATATAATTCTATTAACTTTGGGGAAGGGGATTTCCTGAGAAAATATAGCAAGAATAGCAATAGAAACATATCCTCCTTGTGTCTCCATCCCTTGAGATATTTAAATGGAAACTAAGTGACCACTTATTAGTAATGTTACAGACCAAAGAGGTGATGTGTTTTAATGTATAGAGAATTGACCTCAGGCTTAGATCTGTCACATATGAGGATAAGTCCTCACAAAGTTCTTTTGAGGTATAACTTTTCCCTGAGCTCTGAGAGTTAGTCAAGAAGCTTCCTTTAACTAGTGGGTCTAGTTTGTCTTAAAGCAGCTGTTTCCATCAGTCATTGTTGTTCTGGAGCTATTACTACTAAGATGGGAACTACATGTCTTTTGACTTTTTGAAATTCATAGAGCTGTCACCTGGTCAATGGGAGGAAGAGAGCAAAGAAACAGTGCTCTACCATCAAGGACATTCTTCTCAGGAATCCTATTTATACCTTTGACCCACAAATATTGTGCTATTAGGTCTATACTTCAGAGTTCAAAGAAAGAGAAAAATGCCTTACATAGAATAATATTTATACCAATTCTTCTTCTTTTTTTTTTTTTTTTTGTAGTAGCAAAGAATAGGAAACTCAGGGGATGTCATTAATTAAGAGGAACTGCTGAATAAGTTATAGTATATAAATATGGTAACATTATTTTGTTATAAGAAACGATGGGGATATTTTCAAAAAAACCTTTATGAACTGATACAAAATGACAATATTATAACGATAATGGACTTCAAAAGATTTAATAGTTCTGATCAAAACAATGACCATCCACAATTCCAAATGGAGTCTCAGTACAGATTGAAGCATACTTAATGATGAGGTCTAGATATGGGGTACCTAAATGAAATTAGGATTTAGTTGAAGTCTAGTGGCAGGTTCAGGGTACAGGGAGTCAAATAGAGCTCCCCTGCAACCCCCCTGGGTTCGGTGTAAGGGGTAAATGAGGTCTAGTAGTGGCACGAGTCCCCAATAAAAGCATTTATCGGCCAGAAAAGCTAGATTGATAAGAGGTTTATTATGGAGTTTGGAAGCAAGGTTAAAGTATAGGCGAAGGTAGAGATAAGAAGAGCACCAGACAAAGGGTCCAGTGGACAGAGGGTCCTGACATGGCTAGCATGTTTGGGACCTCTGCAAAGAGGGGGTCCCAGCATGTCCCTTTTATAATGGGAGATTTAGCTAGAGGGGCCTGTGAGTATAGCCCCGAATTGGCTCAGATCTGGCTGGGGGCTGGGACAGGCCCAGATCTTCTATTGGAATACAAAGGGACCAGGATTTGTGAGTTAAAGGGTAATTACATTAACTGGGGGGGGGGGGGGGGGTTGGGAATCGCTAAGAAAGGAATCTTTCCTGCATCACTTCTCTCTCTCTCTCTCTCTCTCTCTCTCTCTCTCTCTCTCTCTCTCTCTCTTTCTTTCTTTTTTAAATTTTGGAGATGTCTAATGTGGAAATTTGTTTTGCATAACTATACATATTTTTATGTATTTTTTTTTTTCAATGAGAAGAGGGAGGATGAAGGATGGAGAGAATTTAGAACTGAAAATAAAGTTTGATCTTAAAAAAAGGTCAAATTATGAAAATCCTCACATTTCTTTGTATTCTTATTTGCATTAAATGAAATTCAGACTGAGTAATTTTTTTTTATTTTTGTTTTTGTTTTTTGTCAGTAACTTTTCAACTAATAAAATTGATTCTTAGAAGTATTTAATTTTAATTCCTTTAATTTCTTAATTGTATAGTATGGAATATGAGTTAACAGGAAAAAAAATTGCTAAAGGTAATAGGAATAGCCCCAAATTTGACAACCATTGAGGCTGTGAGTGATAATTCATTCCACTTAATAGAAAAGGGAGTCTTACTTCTAATTGTTAATTGAACAAATAGGTTCCTAAAATGGGAAGATAATTTATTTTGGGGTTTATTGTCCTTTTATGGTAGTATGGATTGAAAAAAGAAATGAAGGATTTTATCGAATAGTTAATGAACATTGATCAATCAACCATAGGATGCATCACACAGCACTATTTTTTTTCTAATTTGTCCTACACACACACACACACACACACACAAACACTCCAAACTGAAATCCACTTCCTTCCAGCCATCTTTCTTGATGCTGGATTTCAAGCTCAAATTTTATTTTTTTCTCCACTCATGTTTTAATTACATATCTACAGTATGTTCTGTGACTACTTCTAGAGTTCCATTAGTTATCTTCCTCTCTCACCTTATATAAAAACAGTTTTCATAAATTGTTTTCTTAAGAATTGGATGAAGAAGCTCTAGATTAGTTGAAGGAATTAAGAATGTTTATGAGATGTCATGTTAAGGGGAATTAGGCAGTTTTTTTTTTCTTAATTGTGGAATATAAAACCAAGCTTATATGGATGTGAAGAACTTACAGAGAAGCAGATTTTAATTTAGTAGAAGGTTAAACGATTTTATGACACTTAGAGCTGTCTAAAAATGGAATGTATTGCCTTATGGATTAAGTTCTCCATCCCTTGAGATATTTAAATGGAAACTAAATGATCACTTATTAGTAATGTTACAGACCAAAGAGATGATGTGTTTTAATGTATAGAGAATTGACCTCAGGCTTAGGAAGATCTGGTTTCAATTCTTGCCTGTCACATACACTGACAAGTCACAACCTTTCAGTGTTTTAGGAAATTCCCTGAGACTAAGTTGCAGATAAGGTGCTGCTCTACACAAAGGAGAAAAAATTTTAATATGATTTCCATTCCCTCAAAATCATTGATCTGTTAAGAAAATGAAATAAGATTCATGCTTTCAATAAAAGTTCCAACTAGATAACCTGTGTAGTTTTTTCTGTTACTTTTTAATGCTTTATCTTTTTTTTACCACACATGTATATATACACATGTTGTAATGCCAGAGAAACTGAGCAAGAAGGGATGGAGATGTATTTCTCATCTGTTTTCTGAGGCCAAATTTAGTTACTAGAATTTTAGTGTTCTGTTTTATTATCTTTCTAGTTATTTTGCTGTAGTAGTTTGAAGTTTTTAAATTCTTTTCAATGTATACTCTAGATTTCTTCTATTATTCTCCAGAAATCTATTCATTCTGGAAGCTCAGTCATTCACTCACCCTGGAAATTCCTTCTGTTCCTTCTGCTTTTCTGTTTGACTATATGGCTCTCATCAAACCCCCATTAAGAAGGGAGCTAGGCTCAACCACGTCTCATTAATCTCCAGGTTATACTTCGGACTTTCTCTATCCTGATTGCTTCTTATTTTGTGCCCTTTTCTTCTTTAAACTTTTTATTATATGCTGTTTTCCTCTATTAATATGTGTTTCCAAAGTAGGGGCCTTTTTCTATTTTTACTTTTAGTTTTTAATATAGTGCCTAAAATTCACTTAGTACTGAATAAATGAATCTTGACCTATTGATTGAAAATTGTAACCCAGCATATTGTTATCTTTATTTTATTTATTTAACTCTAATTCAATTAATATATCTCCTTGGGTTTCATTTAAATACTTTGTTGACACTTGATCCTACTTATTTGGTTCTCTAATAGGTCATATAAAATTTCCAATTTTACTTTAAATTTTTTAGTTATTCTTGATATTCATTTCTTACTACCCAATAATATTCCATTGCACCACTGCCAAATTCAAGGACTCCATTTTTATTTTCAATTCTTTCCTATCTCAAAGAGTAATATTCTGAATAATTTACTTTCTGCTTTTAGCCTTTTTCAGATATATGTCAAAGAATGGAATCACTGGAATAAAGAGCATTAGTATTTAGTTACTTTCCCCTTTTTTGTCTTGAAAATAGAGATAATATTTATATGACCTTGTTTGTTGACTTTGTAAGAAGATGGATGAAAAGTGCTTTATAAAACGGATACTCATCAAGCATTAGTAGTTTGCATGTCTTATTCAACCCATATGCTCTACTAATGTATAAGGTAAAGAAAAAAAATAAGTATTTATCAAACACCTATTATATGCCAAATGTTGTGCTAATGTTTTAAAATATCTCATTTGATTCTCATAATCCAACCCTGGGAAGAAGATATTAATATTACTATTATTATTATTCCCATTTTATAGTTGAGGAAAGTAAGGCTGAGAGGTTAAGTAATTTGCTCAGGAACACACAACTAGTTTGAGACTGAATTTGAATTCAGGTATTCCTGAATACAGGTTCAATGTCTCTAAGTTTCACAGGGGCACAAATGTTTAATATAAATTTTAACATAAACTCTGTACCTGAAAATTTACTTCACATAGTACATGCTTAATAAATTCTAATTGAATTGAATTTACTATTCAGAGAAAATCGAAACTTGCAACTCCAAGGGAATTTATTTGAAATATAAATAGTATAGTATAGTATAGACTAAAACAAATAGCATAAACTTCCTTGAATGTTTAATTAAAACTCCAACATCATTAGGTTTAAATGTTTATTGATTTATTATGCATCAAGCTGCCAATTATGTAAGGGAAGATCTTTAATGTAAGAAATTTTTATAATATTACATATCGTAAATATTCCTCCAAAATTTGCTTCATCTGTGAATTGAGGGAATTGGCTAGATGATCTCTAAGATTTCTTCTTATCATGAGATTCTTCTGGCTCATCAAGCACTTGTAACCAGAGTAAGCTCTTAGAAAAATCTATGAAATAAATGAAGTTTACACTTTGTTCATTTCTACCTTCCCTTTAGTGACAAACTCTCTTAAATTCTGTAGCTTATCCCACTCTGACATCTTGTCCATTTTCTCCAGCTGAGAATTTTGGCTGATCCATTGTTTTTCATTCCTGTCTTTTCTCTCTCTACTATATTTACCCTTATATCTTCTTTAAAACTTCCCTACTTACTTTGTTCTGTTCTCCTCCCCCAAAAAAACCTATCCACTTTATTATTTTATTGGGAAATGTTTGCATAAATTGTTCCCAACATAAATGAATAGTTTATACTTATAATATAAAATATTTATCATTTTTCAAAATCTGTCTCACATGTAATTCCTTAGCCTAAAAAAGACCCTTGCAATTTAAATAGGGCAAAGAATCTTCATTTTATAGATGAAAAAGTTGATTCCTGAAAGGCATTAAATGAGCTATTGAAGGACAAACAGTTATTTGATGTAGAACTAAGTCTGGAACCCAGAGCTACTGATTTTTATTCTGTTCTTTACACTATTCATCATCTATGTTTTAATGTATTGTATCTCCTGGGAAATTTACATTTTAACAGAAAACAATATTAACTCAAAAAGTTATTTAATTCAATGTGCTTCAATATTTATTAAGTGCTTCCTATATGCAGCATGTTCTGGCAGAAGAAACACAATGTTTAGTTAATAAAATCCTTGTTCTCTTGGAATTCATAGTCTTGCAAATAGCTGTGCTAGAAAATAATGGAAGATTACAATTCATATTTCTAAAATGCTTAAAGGTTTAGAAAATTCCTTCGTTAAAATAATCTCACAAAATAGAAAGTATTTTCTTCTTTTATAGATAAGTAAACAGGCTCAGAAATATTAAGTTGTCCATCATCATCCCACCAGTTAGTAATATTGGTTTTGGGTCTCAAACCCAAATTTTCTCATTCTAATCTGCTTCTACCAAACTATATTGCTTCTTCATAGAGGCATAGAAAAAGTGCTATGTGAGACCATGAAGAGTAAAGCACTATAAATGACTGGGGGAATCAGGGAGAAGAGTCTTTAATTATAAAATTTCTGATAGGCTGAGGAGATAATTTTAGATAAAAAAGTTGTTTCCCCAATTCATTAAGTCATTCTACATAGCATCCTACTCCACTAAAAGAGAAGAGTTCCAGTACCGAGTCATTTCAATACATTTCAATATCATCTATTGACAGGAAAGCCTATTCAAGGCCTGGCTCCCTCCTGCACTACTCCCTTATTATAAATTATCTTCTGCCCTGATGGAGCAGACATTGGCATATTTAAATAAAAAAGAGACAGTAAGTCAGTGATGGCAGGAGGAAAGAAATATTTCCTTCAAAGATGGGTATGATTGACTTTCTTTTTGTAATATAGGCTGAAGGTTGTTAACTAATTCATTTCAGTGAAATCATTCAATGTACTAATAAAATTAATAAGAATGACATAGATGCTTTCATCCCTTAGCTCTATGCAGCTTTTCTATGCCAGATCTACTTGCTATTTCCCATTAAGGATAAGAGGAGAAACAAACTTTTGTACAGAAATAAATTTCTTATTACTCAAAAAAAAATTAAGAAAAAGATCTAATCAATTTCCTTCATGACTAGAAATACAAGTCAAACTTTAAGGAATTCCATGAAAAAATATCCTGGCAATTTCTCTCCTGTCCACACGATGTTTCATATATTAAAGTTTACCCACAGTTAGCCAGCCTGATGTGAACCTGGCTCATCCTGAATCAGGTACAGATTTAGTGAACAGAAGCAGTATAACTTATGATGCTCAGAGTTTTAATTTGTTTCTAAACTGTAAATTGACCTAAAAGGAAAAAGGAAGACAAGTGGATAGAAAAGAGAAATATTGTTTTATTTAGTGCTTTGACAAAGTTTGCCTTAAAGTTAAAAAAAAGTAGATGAAATCTTTCGTCATGCAGTCCCCCAAAATGTAAAGATATATTTATTATTTGTGATCCAATTGCAGAAGAAACTTAAAACACGCAAAAAAAAGAAGAGTTTTCTTTCATATTTGCCTCATCTCTAAATAGTGACATTTCAACAGAGAAGAATTTATATTAAAAAATTAAAGTGTGTATATCTGGTTTGTGTGTGCGTATATGTGTGTGTGTTTGTGTTTTGGGGGCAGGTAGCTAGCATAATAAATAGAGTGCTGAGCCTGGAGTCAGGAAGCTTATCTTCCTCAGTTCAAATATGACTCAAACACTAGCAATGTGACCATAAACAAGTCATATAACTCTGTTTGACTCTATTTCTCATCCATAAAGAGAATTGGAGAAGGAAATGGCAAACCACTCCAGTATCTCTGCCAAAAAACAAACAAGCAAAACAAAAAATGGGTTCCAAAGAGTCAGACATGATTGAACAACAATTGTGTGTGTATGTGTGCGTGTGTGTAGTCATATACAGAAGAAAGGAAAAGAAAGGAACATGATAGCACTAACTATATTTATATAGTACCTGCTGGTCTTATTTATGCAGATGTGGAAACATGAATATGTTATTTTTTTACTCTCTTTTAGATACTGCTTGGTGTAATCTTTAAACTGTTGACAGTTGGTCATCCCTCATGATGGCCACCTTTAAGCTGGAATATTTGTTTTGTTTTTAGTTAGAATAGATACAAATCAAAGAGAAAGGCCTGCTTACTGATACTTTGAGAAAAAAGAGAAAGAATTGCCTGATGAAATTACCTGGTGAAATGATGAACTCTGGGAAGTTATTATCTCAGAGACCACTCAAGATCTCAGCAAAATTGACAGTTGGATCAGTAGAGACAGAAGCAATGGATCTGGCCATTATCAAGAGAATGACCTTTGGAGTTTGATTTGATGCCTTTTAGTCCATAATCCATAAAAATCCTATCAACAGGGAACCATTCGTGACATGATGATGCTATACTCAAGCCAACTGTATGCTAAGCAGCTCTCTGACATCCAAGATGGACTGAAATTAGATTGCACCAGACAGCCCCACTCACTTTCTGTCTCTGCTGAGGAAGAATAAAAAGGACGGTGCTCTTGGATGAAATCCTAAAAATTCTATCACTTGGCCCTGAGCTGTCAGATCAACTTAAATGTTAATAACAGTTGCATAGAATATCTAGTGCATTCTTAATGTGTTTGTGCACATATTTATATCCTGTATGATGTCTCCCAATCATGTACTCTGGTTTACCAATATTTACAGGCAAAGTTGTACAGATCTTAGAAAATTAAATTTCGTAAACTATTTATACTAGAATCTAATACATTCTTTCTGCCCAACTTATAATCAGTGACAGATTTCTAACAGATTTTAAAGGTTTTTTTTTTAACTTCAATTTCCATATGCACCTACACAATTTGTGTCTATCCATATTCAGTTGCTCTTGTACTAGGAGAGCTGTCTCCATAGTATAGATTTACTAGGTGCTACTGATAGAGAAATATGCACTTGAATTAAAAGTACAAGCAATGCACATTTTTAGTGCTAAATGCTACTTTTGACTGCTAGTTTGTTTCTATGCTGTTTTGTTTATTTATTTAAAATACATAATTTACAGACCCAAGAGTCCATAGGTATCATGAAATTTAAGGATGACATAGGTAAAAGTACATTTAGGAGAGAAAAATAACCTCAATTAACACATCAGGAGGAAAGAGTGCTTAAAAAGGAGAAAAAAATAGAAGAAAAAGTCATAAGACTAAGTGAATCAAAAATTAATAATATTTCATAGTAAGTCATTGAATCAAGATAGGTAATTAAAGGAATTGATACTCTATATTGGACATCCTAGTTAAGTTAATCCTGCTCATTTTTGATTTTTATTCTTTGGGTTTGGTTTTTACCACAACATGTAGCCTCAGGGAAAAATTATATAGATGAAACTTTACTATAGTCCTATATTGAGCTAGTTTCTCTTTAACTTCAATTTTTTCTAACCTCTTTTTAATGAAAAATATAGGTTAAAAAACCATCTTCTATGGCATTATAGTTAATAATTTAGTTTGATAAGAGATATGCAAAAGTAGCTTTTTTCAGGTTTCTCAGCCTATATCTGTCCTTTGCATGTATCCTTAATTTTAGTTCTTTGAATTTTCGCTTTTCCCAGTCCTTAACTTTCAGATCACCTTTTGTTGGAATCCTTACTAACTGCTGACTAATTAGAGTTGATCTAATCTTACAAGAAGATTTTGGCCAGAACCTGAAACAAGGTACTAAGTAGAACTAATTAATACAAGGCTTGTGTTCACACCTTTACTCATTGGAGTCCCCATAATCCCATTCTCTCAGAGAACCAGCAAGAAGTGATAGTCACCCAGGTTCTGACTCCAGACCACAAAATCCAGGAATATTTTGGACTGTAGCTGTGACAGATGACCGACCTATGCTCACTATTTATGTGAATGGAATACCACTAAAAGGATTGGTAGACACAAGTGCAGATCATACTGTAATTAGAGGTGCCAGCTGGCCCAGTCACTGGCCAAAGATTAAGGCAGACACCTATATGTCTGGTATAGGAGGATCAATAGCAGCTGAAGTTAGTGCTGCCCCTATGAGATGGACTTTTGAAGGCAAAACAGGAGTTTTTACTCATTTTATAGTTGAAAAAATCCCCATCAATCTGTGGGGAAGAGACGTTTTACAACAATTGGGGTTAAAAATGAGTACTTCGGTTTTTTAAGCAGGGCTGCTGTTGAAGGCTTGCCAACACTTTCACCTGTTCCTATCTAATGGAAAACTCATACACCAGTGTGGATAGAACAGTGGCCCTTAAGTAGCAATAAAATTCAGGCCTTATTAGATATAGTACAGGAGCAGCTTGAACAAGGGCATTTACAACCTTCTCTAAGTCCTTGGAATTCACCAGTGTTCGTTGTAAAAAAGAAATCGGGAAAATGGAGGATGCTCACTGATTTAAGAAAAGTGAACGAACAGATGGAAACTATGGGAACTCTTCAGCCTGGACTTCCATCTCCTACTCAGCTTCCTAGAGAATGGCCTCTTTGGGTTATAGACATCAAGGATTGTTTCTATTCCATTCCTCTGGATGAGGAGGATATGAAGAGATTTGCCTTTTCAGTGCCCAGCGTTAACTTAGCTGAGCCTTATAAAAGATATGAATGGACAGTTTTGCCACAGGGAATGAAGAACAGCCCCACTATGTGTCAAATGTATGTTGCTGCTGCTCTTGCTCCAATAAGAAAAGCATTTCCAAAAGTTATGCTATTACATTATATGGATGATATATTGGAATGTACACCTGAGGAACAAATGCTAGAAGCATGTCTACAAAAAACCATAGAAACACTAAGATACTACAAACTTCATATCGGTACAGAAAAAATTCAAAGGCATGCTCCTTTTCAATATTTAGGATATGAAATATATCCTAAGGCACTTACACTACAAAAACTGTCTTTAAGAACAGAGAGGTTGAACACCTTAAATGATTTCCAAAAATTAATAGGAAATATCCAATGGCTGCATCCAGTATTAGGTTTAACTACCAATCAATTGCAACCCCTATATGACATTTTAAGGGGAGACACTGCTTTAAATTCACCACGCCGGCTTACAAAAGAAGCTCAAGAGGCTTTGAGAGAAGTTGAACTGGCTTTATCCAATGTAGTTGAAAGAGTAACTCAAAAACCCTTGGAAATATCAGTTTTTGCTATGAAAGAAGCACCCACAGCAGTCCTTCATCAAGGAGACAGTGTGATAGAGTGGGTGAACCTCCCAGCACAACCAGAACAAAGCCTTACGCCTTACCCAGTGCTTGTGGCTAGAATTCTATTAAAGGCCATTAAGCGAGCAGTACAATTATCTGGGACAAGACCTGACAAGATATACACCTTTTATACAAATGCACAAATTAATGTATGCTGTGAAACCATCCCAGAGTGGCAAATTTTATTGGCCATGGCTCCAAATTTTGCACATGGATCTCCATTAAAGATAACCAGACTACTGCATAATTGGCAATGGATTTTTGAGGAGAAGGTTTCTAAGGTTCCTCTTGAAGGACCAACCATTTTTACAGATGCAGCCAAACAAAATATTTGTGCTGTATACTCTCATGATCTAACCGTAAAAAGAGTAGTCAGAACTCCTTTTCAGTCCACTCAGCAGAACGAATTATATGCGATCATGCTAGCTCTCACTTATTACCCAGGCAACATAAATATAATATCTGATTCAGCCTATTCAGTAGGTGTGGTACAAAGAATTGCCACAGCCCAAATAAAATTTGCAGCTTCTAATATATATCAGCTCTTTAAGGAACTTCAAGAGCAAGTGAGAAAGCATCCAGGAAAGATTTATATCCTGCATGTCCACTCACATAGTGGACTTCCAGGTCCTATTTTTGATGGAAATTCAAAGGCAGATAGCCTTTTAACTATGTTGGCCAGTACGTCTTTATTTCAGGAGGCCCAGGAATCCCATTCTAAATACCATCAGGCTGCTCGAGCTTTGCGTTTACAGTTTGGGATTACAAAAGAAGAAGCTAGGAGCATAGTGAAAAGCTGTACAGCTTGCCTTCCCTTCCACGCTCCTACACTGCCTCCAGGGAAGAATCCTCGTGGTTTGAGACCCAATGAAATCTGGCAAATGTATGTGACCCATTATAAATCTTTTGGTCATCTGTCTTTTATCCACGTTGTGGTAGACACCTTTTCAGGATTCACTTTTGCCATACCAGCAGCAAAAGAGACAGCCCGAGTGGTCACTGAATTCCTCATTCAAGCATTTGCAATTATGGGTGTGCCACAAGAAATAAAAACAGATAATGGACCGGCATATACCTCCAAACATTTTGAACACTTTTGTGCACAGTATAAGATTTTACACACTACTGGCATACCCTTTAATCCTCAAGGTCAAGCAATAGTAGAAAGAAGAAACAGGGACATTAAGACACTCCTCCAAAAACAAAAGAAAGGGGGAGCCACGGGTAACCCTAGAGAACTTCTAAATTTAGTTCTCTATACCATTAATTTTTTAATCTTTGATAAAGATGCACTGGCTCCAGCAGACAGGTTTTATAACCCCCCAGAAGAGCAGTGTCCAGTGCGAGCAGCTCCACTATCTTTTAGATAATCGCCAGGTGATGTGGAGAGATTCAGAAAGTGGTGAATGGAAGGGACCAGATAGGCTAACTGCTTGGGGGAGAGGATTTGCTTGCATCTCTACATGTGGAGAAGGAATCAGATGGGTGCCTACGAGCCGCATTCGCCTTGTCCATCGCAGAGAGATGGAGCAGACCCTTGAACCAAAGGAGATGACCCAAGAAATATCGGATGGTTCTGTTGCTGATTGTGCTCACCATTGAAAGAGCATAGCTGACAAGGAGACTGTTAAAAAGACTTTTAAAATCTTCAGGAATCATTGGATTTCCTAACACAAGATGAAACTGTTTAAGTTCTTGAAAAACCAGTGAGAATCATTGGATTCCTTAAGATGAAAAATTGTTGATGAGACTTTTGCAGTACTTCAGGGCTTACAGGTACTATTGGATTCCTGGCACATGAACTAATGGACAATGGATTCCTTATGGAGTATTTCTAGGACTTATGGACATGTATAAATTTTCAGGTTGATTCATGTTGTTACATTACTACTAGCCTGTGTTATATTGCTATGTGCTTATGTAAATTATGTATAATGCCTCCCATATTGATGGATTTATGTATACCATGTATATCTGTTACAAAGCTCTGGCCCATATTGATGGATTTATGTGTACCTCTTCAGAAACCCACTAATCTGATTAGATTTCCTATTTCCTTTGGTGTTTTCATCTAACAAAAGAAAGGGGGAGATGTTGGAATCCTTACTAACTGCTAACTAATTAGAGTTGATCTAATCTTACAAGAAGATTTTGGCCAGAACCTGAAACAAGGTACTAAGTAGAACTAATTAATACAAGGCTTGTGTTCACACCTTTACTCATTGGAGTCCACAAGTATGCTAGCTTCACAAAGTACACTTTCTAACTTCAAGGGAGTCCACACCTCCCTTAAAGCTCTTTGGGCCAGAGAGCACTATGGGAGAAAACCCATAATCCCATTCTCTCAGAAGATTCACATATAAGGCGAGACGGCCATTCCAGAATACATTTTTTTCCTCTTGGCTGGCTGATGGTAGACGAAGAGTTTACAGAGGAAGAAGCTACGAGTGGAGAGTTCAGTGGACAACCAGATTCATCTTCATCTCACACCACTGTAGTTGGTGCCTGGGATCCCCAGAAGGATACAAGAGAAACATTCCATCTCTGTGTTGGTTGGAGGTTGAAGAAAGCAGAGGCAGAGGCTGAAGAACAGAACCTTTGGATTTGGAGATATTCGGAGGGCTCTAAGCCTCTAAACCGGCTGTGGTTTGAGAAGAACAAGAACTCCAACATTTGAACTCATAACAACCTTTCCTATTGTCATTCACTACTATGTAATCTGAGGTAATCAGAATCCTCCCTCAACTCAATCCTCTAGAATCCACTCAACTTTCCTCAGGTTAATTCTGTTTGCTTTAGTATCAGGAAGCTCCTGAAGGTCTTTTTCCCTCTCTGTGTTATAGGTTCATATTCATAGTGGTCCAGAGAGCTACTGTGAAGAAATGACCTAACAATCACTATTCCTGGCACAGTGCCTGGTCCAAAGTAGGAACATAAATGCTTGTTGATTTGACTTGTCTTGATTTAGTGGGAATTGAATGTTCATAGGAATGCATATTATAGGTGAGATAGTATAAATCTCTCAGAAATTTTCCTGGGAAGGAAAGTGGAATGATTCATTAATCTAGTTGGATCTTTAATGATCTGAAAAATTAAATAAATAACTAAATGTTCAGATAGTCAAATAATAAGAGATAAAATTTATTTGTAAACATATTAAAATTAAATTAGATATAAAAATAAATATTTATTCAGAAAAATGAATGAATCCAAGTTGATAAATGTTCTAGATTAATTCCAATATTATTGGCTCTTGAAGTATGAACAAAGAAAAATGTAAAGTCTAAAAAAGAAGATATGCTGGAAATGCTCACCCTGATGGGCAGAGGATCAAAAACTTAAAGTCAGAGCACAGATGAAATAGCACAGCATGTGGAAATGGAAGACTTAAGTTCAAAAGTTGATTCTGCTACTTCCAATTCTTTGTGACCTAACTCATATCTTCTTTCCTCTATAACTCACAGCTCTCTTAGTTACAAAATGATAGAGCTATACTAAATGATCTTTAAAGTTCCTTCTAGGCCAAAATTCTATAATCATGAGAATCTAGAAATTAGATTGAGATATAACTAGAGAAAGGATTGATAGAGGGTGTGGCAGCTTTCTAGGGAAGTTGATGAGTTATATATTCATTTAGGCCCAAATGCCTGAGTTAATGGGAACAGGAAACATGTTTTGCTGATCCCCAAAGCTGCATTAGGGCAGTTTAATACTAGTTCCAATTGTTTTCTCCAACATTTGTATACTGAGTTTTTTATTTTGACTTCTTTATTTTAAATGCCAATTAAAAAAAATCAAATAGACACCTTTTTTTTTTTTTTTTAAAAGCTTGACTTTTTAATCTCTGAGCACTGTGAGGTTAAAATAAAAAGGAGAGAGGTTGGTTAGGTAAAGAAGAGACAATGGATTAGTATGTACGAAAGGTGCTGCATTCCAAGAACTGTGTAGTAGCAGTTAATGAAAATTGAGTAAGATGGACAGAGCAGAGAAAAATAAATGTAAAAACCCCAAGTGGGATTGAATCTGCCTAATCTTGCTTCCTGGGTTCTTATTTTTCCTCACTAGGTAATTCCTAGATCACCTATGCCTACCACACATTTTGTCTTCCAGAGGATTTAGCATTAGTCTTTTAAATAAAACTATCTACCATGATTCTTTATGAATCATGGAAGGAGCTGATAAAGCTCTGAATTAATGCTAAAATTATGGGTCTTCTAACTGTGGAGAGAGAAAAATGTCAAGACAAAAAGGAAGACAGACTGCCTCTGACTTGTTTTGAGATTCATTTAAATGTATATGGATGTATTAAGCTCCATCCTAAATTTGGTGTTTTTGTGAAAAAAGACATTGTGGACAGAAGTATTTCATAGATTAGTGCTTACATATATACAAGTCATTTTCTAAAGAAAGGAAACTAAGATGAGGACCATAAAACTTGAGCTAAGTCCTGATCCATTTGCCCTTTGTTCTAGGAAAGGGAAATAATCAGTAGTTTGAAAAGTCAAATAATGTATTGGCATGCATGGCAGGGTGCTGGAGTAAACAAAATTTACAATGTTTTGGAGGAGGGGTAATGAGAACTTTTCTGCAGCTTCAGTAGCAATGAATAATGCGGCATAATGAAAAATGGTATTTTAATTTTCATGCATGACCTCTGCCAGAGGTGTTAATCCCATAGTAGCTCCTATAATTTTCCAACTGTCTGTGGGGAAAGGAAAATCATGTCTTATCTTTCATAAATATGTCATTTCTGTTGGGGAGGCAAATGTTTGGGAGGATCTGCTAAAGCCTTTATTCCTTTAAAGCATAAGAACCACATCCCACATACAAACCAGATTGGAAAATATGGAACATTTATAGACAAGACAATATTTATCCCTCTTTTTAAGGGAAAATCTAGTCTATCTAGGAAAGTAAACCAAGATGTGATTAATTACTACTGTTGTATTAATTTTTGAATGCCAATTTATTGATTGCAGAATGAATGGACATATTAAGATGCTGTTATTTAGAAAATTCAGAACATTTGACCATGAAGCAGTTTTCATGGCATAGAATTTTCGAATCTTAAGAAAAATGTAAAAGGCATTGACTAGATTCAAGACAGGAAAGTTAGTTCAAGAGAGATGAGGAAATTTAGTTTAAGGAGAGCCAGTGAAAGACTTTCAAAATTCAATGTTTCATACTAGGTTTTCCTTATCTTACATAACATCATTTACATTAATATAAAATTATCAATTAGTCATCAATCATTTATTAAATATCCACTCTGTTCAACATTCTGGCATTAGTAGAATGAAAATGATATAGTCCTTGACACCAAGGAACTCTCTTTCTCTGTGTAGAGATCATACACACACACATACACACACACACACACACACACACACACATCTTTATCTATATATGTATGTATGATATACATGTTATGTATATATACACATGTAATATATTTGCATGTCTACGTAAATATATCTAAGCATATTGAAAATATATACAAAACTTAATGCAAGGCAATGTGAGGGGATGTCAGGAGTAGAAAGCTATCCTTGTAGGAGTAGGAAAAAGAATGAAGGGTTTCCATTGTATTGACCATCTTCCATCTTGCTATGTATGACACCTATATGATTCCTAGCCAAAAGTAGAAGTGGGAAGAGATGAGATGAGCATTTTACAATCCTACCAGGTTTCAAATACCTGGAGAAAAAGAAACATCATTTCATTTTTTTTCCAGTTTCCAAAAGCTGAGGTAAGGAGAGAAAGTATCACTCTATGCATTTCCAAACAGGTCCCCTATCTTGGGAAGGAAGTTATCACTACTTCTGTTCCAAGTTTTTGCCCCTTCCCCAATCTGTCCAAGGTTCTGAAAAATTCCACCCTTAGGGTATACCAATATTGATTGAAAAATCTCTAAATTTTTCACTTGATGAAACCCTATTCCTCACTCCCCATTATTTATTCCTATCCCTCTCAACCCATTCATCCCCTTCCCTTCCTGCCAGAGTACCAAGCAAATTGGGATGATTTTTCAAATCTACTTATTAGCCCAAATCTCTCTTCTGGCCTCAACTTTATATCACTGTTAGTTGAACATCTTGAACTGACCACCTGTAGATATTTTAAATCCAATATAATCACAAACTGAACTCATTATCTTTCCCCTAAAATTCTTATCCTTCTAACTCACTCTTGTTATTGTAGAGGAACCATTATTCTGTCAGTCCCCCAAGGTCACAACCTAAATATTATTCTTCACACCTCATGATCTCCTTCTCCTTGTGTCTAATCTGTTATAAAGGCCTGTCCACTTCACCTCTATAATATTTTTTGAATACAACTATTTCTCTCCTCTGACACTGCAGCAACCCTAATACAGGCATTTATTTCTTCATGCTGTGGTATTGCAATTATCCTATGCTTAGTTTGCTTGTCACAAGTCTCTCCATATTCCTGTTCATCTTCTATTCATTCACCAAAATGATTTTTCTAAAGCATAAATTTCACTATGTTATATCCCTGTCTACATGTATTCAATAAATTCCATTGATTCTCATTCTTCTCTACTTTTAAATGCAAAATTCTGTTTGGTTCTCAAAGCCCTTAGTAACCTAGACCTTTCTCCAATCTTTTCAGGCTTTCTATACTTTACATCTCTTCATCCTTTAATTGCTCTTCAATTCAGTGGCATTGGCCTACTTGTTCCTCAAATGATTCTCTTCTCTTCTTAGCTCCAGTATTTTTATTGGCTGTTCTTCATGCAAAGACTGATTTCTCTGCCCTGTAGTTTTTCTGACTTCCTTTAATCCCATTTTCTTCGGGAAGCTTTTGCCAATCTCTTAGTTTTCCTTCCTTCCTTCTATTGATTATTCACTGTTTTTCCTGCACAAAGCATGTTTGTTCATAATTATTTATGTTACCTTCCCATTAGATTGTGAGCTTGTTTGAGAATAGTGACTATCTTTTACCTTTTTTTATATATCTAGAACATAGCTTCTAGCACAAAGTAGCCAATTATTGCATACTGATTGACTGACTTATATGATATGACTTATCATTTCAATGGAACAAGTAGTTGATTTTTGGAAAGGAAATGGAAAAGAGGAAAAAGGAGATATATAGTAAAAATAGCATTAATATTTTTGTCAATACATATTCTCTCTATATGTTCATATATATTCATATATCTTATATACATGTACAGAGAAAGCGAGAGAGAGAGAGAGAGAAAGAGAGAGAGAAATGCATTTGCATTATTGGCATATAGTAAGTTCTTTATAATTTTTGTTGTCTGCCTGCTTATCTTTTTTGAATATCATATGTGAAGCTCATGGACCAATAGTACTCATTTCTTTGTATATAGTTTACTATTATTATCATTCAGACAAAATACTTCCAATAATATGTTATTAAGCTGGGGATTTTATGTTACATTTTAGATCTTTTCTGTATCTTCTGTCTTAGGAATTAGCATCTTCTCAGACCTCACTTATTCTGCCATGTTAATAGTTTAATTCTCTGGCCACTATTAGTCAATATTAAAGATATTATTTTATTCAAGACATATATGTAGAAATAAAATATTTATTGGATTGTGAAATGCTTACTCCTTTCAGTTTACCTAGTGTGGAAGTGAGTAACCAGATTGTTTATCTTATCTATCAGCATTTCTACCAATCCCTAAATTTTAGAAACAAGTTTCAGAGCAGAACCAGCCTTCAGAATATGTACCTTACATATCCAGTACTTTTTAAGTATTGTAAATGCTCACACCGAGTTTTAAAAATGAAAAATTAGCAAAATCTTTAAGTAGAAGTCATTTTGTGACAATATAAAAGGAAAATAATTTCAAAACTCAAGAATTTCTGGAATCCTCTACTAAGCTGAAATCTGCCTATCATCTACCATCTATCTATTCAACTATCTATATATCTTTGTCATCCATACATGTCATGCCATTTATATATCAATATATATATTTTAAAGTTCAATTCACAAAGGTATAAAGGATTTAAACATGAAAGCAAGATTAACAAGGATAGTACTACTACTATGAATATATTTTTACATAGAATCTTAAAGTTTACAAAGCACTTTACAACTATTATATAATTTGGAACTAAGAAGTGACATTCAGTTTTTAAAGTTTTTTTAGCACCAGCTGTCTATCCCATTACTTTGCCATTTATGCTGTCATGTATTTTGATTTATCATTTTAATGCTTAAGTATCTTTCCCCCAGGTAAATTATAAGTTTCTTCTGATAGAAAAATATATTTTACATTTTTTTTCAGTCATTGTATCTAGTAAAATTTTTGACATAAAAATAGCCCCTCCATAAGTATGTCCTGATGAAGTTATTTCACATGATAAAACATTGTTATAGGACAAATTTGATTACATAAAATTAAATTTAAATGTTTTGGGCAAACAGACCTAAGATAGTTAAAATCATAAGCAGAACAGGTTACTGGAGAAAATCTTTACATCAAGTTAGTCTCATAAAATGCTCTTATTCAGGATATAAAAGCAAATGATTTTAGTTTATAAAATTAAGAGCTATTTCCCAATATATAAATGGTCAAAGGATATGAACAGATGATTTTCAAAAGAATTCAAGTTATCAATAATTTGAAAAATATGCTCCAAAATCTCTAATAATTTAACAAATTCAAAATAAAATGACTCTGGTGTTCTGCCCTACAACTGTCAGATTGGGAAAAATAACAAAAGAGAAAAATAGCAAATGTTGGACTTGTAATGGGAAAGCAGGCAGCCTCACTTACACATTGTTGGTCAAGCTGTGAACTAACTTAATCATTCTGGAAAGCCATTTGGAACTATGCCTTAAAAGTTAATAAACACTGCACACATTTTAACTTACTGATATCACTAGGTTAAATCTTCTATTAGGTCTAATTCTCCAGAGAGATCAAAGACACAGGAAAATGCCATATGTACAAAAATATATGATTTTATTTATAGTAAACAAAAGCTATAAACAGTGGGTGCCCACCTATTAGTGATTTGCTGCACAAACTATGGTATATGGATGTAATGAAATGCTATTAGGCCATAATAAATGATAAAATGAATAGTTTCAAAGGCAATTGGGAAGATTCATATAAACTGAAGTAAGAACTAGGAGACTAATTTATAAAATGACAAAATGTGTTAAAGAAAAACAACTCTGAAAGACTGTAAAACTCTTATCAATGAAATGACAAATTACAAGTCCAGCAAAATAAAGATGAAATGTACAACCTACATCTTACCAAAGAGAGATGATGGAATTAACATGGAGAATTAAACATACATCATTAATTCAGCAATTTGTTCATATTTATGTTTTATGAAAGTCTTCTTTTTCTTTTGTTTATGCTGTGCAATTTAAGGAAAGGAAATGAAAAAAAGTGTAGATTATAAATAATTGTAAAAATTAAAATTTAAAAAGATGTTCTTAAATGTGTAAGTTTAGATGTTTTTACCATGAACTCAATGATTTGGTGTGCCAACTTTAATAATAATAAAATATCTCCTGAAAAGTATGAATAAAATACCAGACTCATTTTTTCTTAAATAAAACTAGTTGAATTATTATTTTGTGCCTCCTTGAAGAGAGATTTAGATAGAGATGTTGGTATTTAATTCAGCAAAATTGGTCAAGTGAGTAATTTCTAAGAGATAATTTTCTCCCCACTGACCAATTATTCATATAAGTCTGATATCCTCAATTTAGAAGTTCTCTCCTTCAGGATAGGCTGAATCCATCCACAGCTACTCATTTTGTAAGAGTCTTATTCACATTCACTTTTAAGTTTGCAACAAGGAGTCACCAAATATAACTTAACCAAAGTAAAGCATGTAAATGACAAATTTTTAAAATTACAAAAAAGATAAATAGATGAATCTTCCAAAAAGCTAAGTATTTTTTAAAATGAAGACTTTTTGCATGCAGATGTTAGAACTGTTGGCACTAAAAAACTGGCTCTTACTTTGACTCAAGGAATCTTACTGGAAATTTTGATGCCATTTTAAATTAATTTCTACAATCAGTCTGCTTTCTTGTGATTTGCCTCTACATTAAGTAGATACCTAATATTTGTTTTTAAAAATTGCTACCATAAAGCAACTTTGTGAATTGAGCAGATTTGAAGATGGAATCATACCTTTGAATTCTCTAGTTTTAGAAGTATGAAGATAAGTAAAAAGAATGAAAATAATTAGAGTTACTAAAGGAACAGTGAAATTCTCTATAAATTGTTTTACTTAGCAAAATCAATCAAGAAGCTGAATATAATTTCTTTTTCTTTTTTCCTCCTGAAAGGAACCCATGTTCTTATATAAGAACATAGATTTAAAGTATATAGTCAGTCACACTCTTCATTTTACAAATGAGGAGTCCGAGGCCTATAAGGGTAAAGTGATTTGTCCAATGTCACATAGGGAGTCAAAGAACCATAATTTGAACTTGGAGCCTTTGACATCAGATTCATAAATGTTTGTGCTGTACACTGCTTTTAAATTATTTTATATAATACAGAAGAAATATTTAGGAGGTCAGGGAAGCAAAAAATTAGTATTGAAATTCCAAATTGTACCTACATTGTAAACTTATATTCTCTGCTTTGCTCAAATATATAAAGACTTTGAAGGTGATTTCTATTGCTCTTTAAAAAAATAAAGTTGAATGCCTTGACAGGTAGCTTTTGAGTGAAGAGGTTTGGGTCTTAGGGGCATATGCTTTTGCCTCATACCTTCATGTTTATTGTGGTGCCAGATGCTTGAGGGGTCTAGTTGGCTAGGTGCCCAATTTCTGAAGTACTTCTGTATTCATTGAGCACCCAGAGGGAAGTAGGCATTATGCAAAATGCTCATGGACTGACACAATCCTATCCTGCATTTTCAGATGGTGGAATGTGTATTGTACATTCCATTCCATAACATTGTGCTAATTTGACAGATTGTAGTCAGCACTTCTTGTTAGTCAACATTGATCTCTGTTTGGACCATTTTTGTACATGTACATTTGCCCCCCCCCCTTTTTTTTTTTCCATTTCTCAAGTTAAAAGGCTAGCCTTCAGAGAAATAAGGGACATAGATAGGCCTTAGCAGAAGAAAACTGATTTCCTAAGTTGATTTTTTGTATCTGAAAATTGTTCATTTTTTCTTTTCATATTTCAGTTGCAACAGAAAATAACCTGAATCCAGTCAGAGTCCAGTTAAACATTTCACTGCTGATTCATCAAATCAAATTCATCAAACGTCTGTTAATTCAAAAGATATAGCAGCAGCAACAGCACTAGCAGCATCAGCAACAGCAACAACCATCACCCACAATGCACAACCCAGCAATGATGCACCAGTTAGCTGGAAAATTGAGTGAGCTTATCCAGTGCCATCAGCAATGAGTACTATTGTCTAAAATGACCACCTCATTAAATGGCCATTCACAAATAAGAAGATGAGATCAAAAGCAAAAAACAAATATTTACTGGTAATGAAACCAAAGAAGTGGATGAGTTGGGTAAACATATATGAATGTATGCATGGCAGAAGTGGGGGGAGGGAGAGGAGAGGAAGATGAGATGTTTTGGGTGAAACAGGCTCACATTTAGTAGGCAGATTTATAAAATAAGTCTGGGTAGGGGAAGCTTCTCTCCTTCTCCCCCATCCACCAGGGAAGAAAGATTGCTCTTTCCTATGAAGCTCTGATTGAACTAATCATTCAATGATATATAAGATCCAACAATATAAGATAGGGTCAACCAGAGGTGTTTATGAGAAATAATATTAAATCTGACAAATGTATTCTTTATTAGAATCAAGCGGAAAAAAATGTGAAATAGAAATTGAGAGTGGTTTATTAGGGGCTTCCTTTTCAGCTGACTTTTTCTCTCAATATTGCCCTATGGATCAATTATCCCAGATAAACAGTCATGGACACCTCCCAACTTGCTTATACTGAGAAAAGTCATCTCCCATGATCTTAAAGCAGGGAACTGAGAATGATTTAGACATGTGTTGTTGGCCCCAGTTTCACGACTTCTATGAGATGACTACTAAATTTCCTCTTTTTTTCTTTTATTCAAGAATTCCAAAAACTATTGCTATTGTCATGAGTGAAAAATTGCTGCTCACCACTTATTTCCTCTTCCTCAATCTGAGTCCTGATTTCATGGGTTTCTTGTCTTACCAAATATGAAAATATTACAAAACCTATAAGATTTTGTAGTTACACAATACCTTACAGGACAATGGCTCAATCTTTGCCAAATAATTGATAACCATAATTTAGAAAAAGAAGGTATTAAACTTATCACTAAGATTACATATACTCAAGAAAATATTTCATGAACCACTATGATTATACTAGTGGATAGTATCTTTCCATGGTAGAGCATGGTTCTCCTCAGTGTCATTAGATTGAAGTGAGCTACTTGTTCTAATAGAATAAATAGTTAAAAGGAAATAGAGAGGTTGGATAAGAAGTAGAGTCACACTGTCTCTTTAAGATTTCTGAAACTCTTAGGCCTAGGATACCTTATTTAAAGGAAAAGGAATGAAGAATTTCCCCAGTTTACTAGATACTGTTACATGCTTGCAATTTACACCAACTCTACACCAATAGGAGATATTTATATATTTATAGGAGATATTTAAATATTCTAAAATTATTGCTTTTCTTTTTACTATTTATAAAAAATCTTATTAATTTTAATCAAGTTCTAACTATTCTGTCACCCACTGACAAGTTAGAACCTGTATAGCTAATAAAAACAGCTTTCCATATTGGCTCCATTAAAAAAAATCTCAATATGCACTCTGAATCCCTCAATGCTTTATCAGAAGGTAGATATCATGTTTCTTCATAAATCCCCTGTAATCATGAAGGTGAGCACGCTGATAAAAGTTCAACACAATGGTATAATATCATATTTATATGTAATAATTAGTTCACCCATTCCCTAATTTACAGGCACTCCTTTATACTTCCTATACTCAAAAAGAGTTAGAAATATTTTCTTTAAATTCTTGGAATTGTTTTTGATTAAGATGAATCTCTCTTTGACTCCACTTTCTTTTTAATTACTCCAAAATCCTTTCACTTCTTTCTCTCCTATTTCTCTATTGGATGAAAAGTTGTGGGTCTGCATATTGTTCCTTCTTTTAAACAGCTCAGCTGAGAATGAGGTTCATATGCCAGCTACTTTGTATAAAAGTCTACTTGTGTGCCCAGATTATTTAAGATAATTTCCCCTAAACTGTAATGCCTGAGAAACTGAGCAAGATAGAGATTAGAGAGTATTTAATAATTTATTATATGGAGAGATATACTGGGACCAAATGAATCTATGGTCTGGTTCCAGGGCTGAATGAGACTATGGTCTCCAAGAATCCAGCAATCAGAGTTCTCAATGACATATATACACACACGGCTCAGGCACAGAGGGTAGACTGAGGCAGGAGCAGAGTCAGGGTACTGAGAACAGGGACAGGACTCTGACAGAGTGGGGTGAGCCACGGAAGACGAGATGACATAATCAGGGGGAAGCACCTTGGACATGAGGAGAGGCATCTTGATAAGATGGTGTCTGACATTCTGATAGCTTGCGATGGGGAGAGGCATTATGATATTCTAAAACATAAGATCTTTTATCTTTATGAAGTATTCTGATAAAGAGGGAGGGGAAGTTTTGCAGAACTGAGAAGCAGGGAAACTGAGGCAGGACTGAGTCAGGATAATTAGGGAAACTGAGTCAGGACAATAAAAGAGAACTGTGGTATAACAAAACTTCTTTTTCCTTCACCTATTCTCATTTAATATTTTAATTTTCCCTTTCTTCCATTATTTTCCCCTTTCCATTCTTAAGATCATCCAGGACATAACAGAATTAATTTTGAAAGTAAAGCCAAAAGAATAGAATAGGGAAAGGACACAGGCAAATTATTCTAATGCTTCACACCAAGCAATTTTAAAATAATGCTCAAATTTTATTCTGGAGTGACAGAACCAAGAAAAAGTCAAAGTGAACATTCTTCTAGCCAAAGACAACTCAGGAGGTCAGAAAGAGAGACCTGTGACATTTAGTCTATTCACCCCTTTATAATTGTAAACTCTCAAGTTTTATCAAGTTGTAAATCTTTCACTGTTTCTCCTACTTTATTTTTCTTTATGAGTCTCAACTACTGCTCTTTCAGCTTCCTAAGCTAATACAGGAGGAGGACTAGCAAAGGTTTGGAACTGGGAAATCACCTTTCCCTCATCTGCATCTGGGATATCAAAAGCATATTTCCTCTTCTAATTCATTGTTCACTTAATTCCCAGCCTAAGAAAACAGTGTGATTTTCTTTCATAAAATTTTAAATGAGATTTAATATTCACCCTTAACATTTTTACTTGTGTTGTTTTCCTTTCCTGAAATACTCCACCATCATGAAATCTCATCCATTCATAGATTGTAGAGCAGGAAGGGGCCTTAATGATCATCTCGTCCAATGTCTTCATCTTATAGATGAGAAATTGAGATCTAGAGAAATTAAGACACAAAAAGATCATATAGCTAACAATTATAATAAGATTTTGAACTCAGATCCTTTGACCTGACCAGTGCCCTTTCTCCTAGACATCGTTTTCTTTGTGAGCCAACTAACATTCCAACAGCTTCACTCTTCAATTCTCATTGATTTCAATCTCTTCTGAATTTCTATAACAATAATAGTCTCACACTTTATCATTTAATTATACATCATCTTATAATTCTTCATTTTATGCTATTTAATTTTGTCATTCCATTTAGAATGTAAAACCTGTATCATCAATAGAGCTAGCATTAATGCTGATCTTCTAGATGATGTATAGTAAACTATTCCCATACTGGTGATATTGTTATAGATAAATTATGTAATCAACTAAAATCAGGGTTTTTTTCTCCAAAATTAGTAGGACAATACAATGTTAAGGGAAAGTCTAAGCAGCCAAAGTCAGTAACTATAGGATTTCCAAAACAAATCTCTTCCAGATGTTTATGTATCAAAATATGATATACTAAATGGGAAAATGACTTTTCAACATTGCAGCAGGTGTTGGAAAGAAACTCTTGAGAGTTTACAATATATAAGAAGATGGAGCAACTAATCGAGAATTCAAGACTCTCTTATCCCCATAAAGGGCACGACCAATTTCAGAGAAAGAAATTCATTTCATTAAAATACAACTCATCATTTTGTTACATCGTTTCTTTCTCCTATATATTATATTATATATTTTCTATAATTTTTTCGTAGTGGGTCAGTGAAAAAGAGACTAGATTTTGAATCAGTAATCACCATCTTAAAGTTCTCCTTTCCCCCTTCTCTAGGAAGATGTTGGACTCCCATTTCTGATGAGTGAGCTTTTTCCTTAAAAACAAACAAAAAAAAAAGTCTACTTCTAATTCTCAGCCATCATCACATGATGGTTTTTATGGCTTTCTTTAAACATATATTGCCTTCTCCCATTAAAATGTAAGCTCTCTGATAGTATGGAACTGTCTTGATTGATTGTATGCATATCCTCAGTAATTACCAGCATTTAGAAAGAACCAAGCAATATGCTCTATCCTTTCTGTCCCTTCTCTCTGCCTGTCTTTCTGTCTTTGCATCTCCCCTTTCTCTCACTCCCTTTCTCCCTACACCCCCAACCAGTCTTTCTTTTTCTCTATCGTTCTGATTTTCCTCCTGTCTCCTCTTTCTTTCTTTGTCTTACTTTCATGCCCTCCCTATCAGTGACTATGGGTATTTTTTTTTGTCTTTGTATAACAGCTTTTTTATTTTCAAAATACATGCAAAGAAAGTTTTCAACATTCACCTTTGAAAAACTTTGTGTTCTAAATTTTTCTCCCTTCTTCTCTATCTTCCTCCTTTCCTAGACTGCAACTAATCCAATATAGGTTAAACATATGCAGTTTTTCTAAGCATATTTCCACATTTATCATGTTGCCCAAGAAAAATCAAAACAGAAAGGAAAAAAATGACAAAGAAAAAAAGCAAGCAAACAACAACAAAAGGGTGAAAACACTATGTTGTGATCCACATTCAGTCTAACTATAAGATTTCAAAAAAAAAAATTTCTCCCATATGTTTATGTATTAAAATATATAACACTAAGTAGGAAAATAACTTTTAAAAGGTGTAGTAGGTGTTAAAACTCCTGAAACTTGACAATAATACCTAAGAAGAAAATGGAGCAACTAATTAGTTAAAAATTAATCTTTTGTATTAAAAGGCCCTCTTATCCCCATAAAAGACATGACCAATATTAGAGTAAGAAATTCATTTCTCTAAATCATTTTTCTTCATCTTTCTTCATCTTCTTTCAGCATATTGCTACAAGTGTGAGAGCCAAGTTAAGGTCAAGTTTTCACAGAACAATTAAAATTCAATTCCTCAGAAAACCTTGACCAGACAGTGAGAAATATTGAAAAGCCGTTTCCACCGAGTATTGTAAGCCTTGTGGTAATATAAGTATCTCTGACCAATAAACTTTCAGAAGAAGATTCAATTGGGCTTCAAATTTTTGATAAAAAGGTCTAGGCTAGAAATTGATTTAAACCAGATGGGGTCAACGACTGGAAGAAGTCTTTTAATTATTGCTCTTGCTTAATGAAGCTCATGAATAGTGTCATCTTCACCTAGCAGAGAACAATAACACAAATCTAATCACAATGGGATGGAGAAGAGGGTATTCTGAGACCGTCTCAGGAACTGTTCTTCTAGCCAATTAAAAGTTAAGTGGGAGGAAACTAAGCTAGAAAAGCTTCCTCTGGCCTCTGTAACAAGGCACTCCCTCTTAGGTGGATGTGCCCACTTTTCTTGAGAACTGAAGCCTATATCCTTCAATCTCTTTCTCACTCTTCTATAAAACATCACAGACTTGAAATTGAGGCTGAGGTCTTATTTCTAACACAGCCCACTTTCTCCCCAACTCATGCCATTGTGCTTCAGTGGGAAAAGGGATGGGTTTAGAATCAATCACCAGGTTTGAATTTCAGTTCTATACTGTCCAGGTTATGCCTTACATTTCTAGGGTCTTGAGAGCTTGAGCTCTCAGTTTACGAAGCTATGATACTCCACTCTCTATTTTAGCTGCTATTTTATATTAAGTGCTATATTAGCCTAAATGTTTTGTGATAAATAGTTGTACTTTGTATATAGTTCTAGATACAAGCTAGATTCATTTGTTCTCAGGGAACACCTGAGTGAAAAGGACTAGCCAAATGTCATTTGTGAAAGTCCTAAAAATGGAAATGAATCCACTTAACATCATAGACCATGATTTTTGACTATTAGTTGCACAAACAGAATCACATTGCATACAAATGCTAGTTCATGCTATACTGTATAAGGCAAATATAAAATCAAATTTTAATTCCAGTTAATTAATGAACTGTTTGCCTGCTAATGGACATTCCTTTATAGTATATTAATGACGTTTGATGAAAATGATTAAATATTATGCTTAATTCAAATTCTAAAACTGAAAGTCATTTTAAATTGTTATTATTATTTATTTTGCTTAGATAATAAGGCAGAAATAGTTGATTGAGTAGAGCCTTAACAAGGGCAGAATGACTGAAGGCCTTGGAACAGAACATCAATCTATAGTAAGGAATATTTCTACTTATACTGGTCTTCTGGACCATTGTCTCTGAGCCTCATGTTTCTTGGGCAGTCTTGTATATGAACCAACTCCATTCCCTTTTTTCCTCTCAAGCTAACAAAGTTGTTCCTTGGAAAAAGACATAGGGTTTTCCTGGGATTATAGTTGAAGGCAAAACTTATGAAAACATCACTGGCATAATATTTTGGAAAATAGAGGTACTTCCATATTATGTTGAAGTGATATAAACCATTTTTTTTGGAAGCTCTACAGAAAATCTTCTACACGTACATTTTAATTTTTTAAATTAAGTTGGTAAAAGAATTTCCTATATATGCCAATTACTTTGAATAGTTCCCCTGCCCCTTTTCTTCTCCTTGGAACTAATTCTTTTTGTGTCCTTATAATGCCATTTTAAAGAAATCCTCACCCTTCCTCAACTGATTTTCTCTGAAGAATTTCAGTCCATGAAATCCTGCCCATCTTTTTTCTCCCTGAAATCCCTGAAACATATTATTCAGAACGCTATGATGTATCTCATAGGATGCTTGCTTTTTTCTATCCAAAAAATCCAAATTTTCATGTTCACTTAACTTTCTAATTTCCCATCATTTTTATTTCAGTAATCTCTACTTTTTCAAATCAAAAATAGTAATTTTCCTTATTGCTTCTTCTAGTTTTTTGAAAGATGAATTTATCACAAAGGCAAGATGAAAACACTAATATTAGCTGTTCTTCTTTGAGGAGGAAGGAGAGAGAAAGCCCAACAGAGACAGAGATAGACAAATAGAGATAGAGACAGACACTGGGAGAGAAACAGAGACAGATAGAGACAGGCAGAAATTAAGTAGAGATGTTCAGCTAAAGTCCTTTAAATAATACCTCTATGTTAAATTTATAATCTGCTCCCTGAGTTCCTCTATTCTCATTTAGTTCAAGTTTCCTATTATATTTCAATGAATGAATTAACTAATTTAAGTGTTTTATTAAGTATTCACTATGTTCAAAATGCTGGGAATACAAACCAGACTAAGATAGTCCATGTTTTTAAGGAGTACATACATATTCTAATAAAGGGATGCAACATACATGGGAGATTTTAGCTGCATCAAAAAGCCCAGTGATCACCAGCATTCAGAAACAAGGCAGAAGGCATCATCTTTTTTTTTTTTCCCTGAGACAATTGGGGTTAAGTGATTTGCCCAGGATCACCCAGTTAGGAAATGTTAAGTGTCTGAGATCAGATTTGAATTCAGATTTTCCTGATTTCAGGGCTGGTGCTCAATCCTCTGTGCCACCTAGCTGCCCCTAGGCATCATCTTAATGTCTTTTCCATTATTAAAACATTTTCCTGATGTGAAACTATCCTATTGATGATAATACTTCCTCCTTCTACTCTTCCTCCTCTTCCTCCTTCTCTTCCTCCTCCTCCTTTTCTTCCTCCTCCTCCTCTTTCTCTTCCTCCTTCTTCTATGCTTCCTCCTCCTCCTCATTCTCTTCTTCCTCCTCCTCCTCCTTCTCTTCTTCCTTCTCCTCCTCCTTCTCTTCTTCTTCTTCTTCTTCTTCTTCTTCTTCTTCTCTTCTTCTTCTTCTTCTTCTTCTTCTTCTTCTTCTTCTATTCCTCTTCTTCTTTTATTTTTGTTTGTTTCTTGTTTGTTTCCTATTTTGTTTTTTCATTTCATTTCTTTCTTTCTTTGTCTCCTTTTCTTTCTTTGTTTTTTCTTTTTTAATGTCAATCTTTAAACAAATATCCTTGAACATAAAGGAAGTTTTTTACCTTCTGATTCCTATGTGTCAACCCAGAAATATGTATTTTCAATATACATAGCTACTCTGCACCAAAATTCCTCTTTAACTCTTATTTTTACGCTATTTTAAAAATGTTGACTTTGCCATCTCACTTTAGTTCTTTGGTTCACTTTGCTTTTTTTCAAACTTTGTATATTTGTATAGATGGCAGAAGCCATGAGTTTTATTTCTGGGCATCTGTTTTGGATATTTGTTCCTTTGAAATTTCTGTAAGACTCTATTCTTATTGTTTAATGAAACTGTTCTTTATAATATTTCACTTGTTGAACATATCTGGTCAATTTATCCTTACACTTTGCATTTCAGTTTAAAGTCTTTTGATTAGATTTATAAGAATCTAAGCAGATGCATTTGTTACAGATTTTGTTAAGCTTATTCATACCTGCTATTCCTATATTTTAAAATTGAGTCCAGAATTATAAATCTCATTTTCAGACACTATTTTCTTAATCATCCATTTGCTTCACATATTTGCCTTTCCTCTTCTGATTTCTTATATTTGAGGTATAGCAGTAATGAAAATACCAACTGCTCCTCTAATATCTTCAATTTCTTCTCCTTAGCATAATAATTTTTAGGATTGATTTTAGGTTTATTTTAACAGTATTATTTTAACTACTGATCACTTATTAAGCTCCTAGAACGTGCCAGGTACTTCCTATTCTCTGGGTATACAGATATGTAGAACAAAATAATCCCTGCTTTTAAGAAGATAAACTATGGGGGAGATAACTATATATCTAAATATTCTATCAATCATCTATCTATCTATACATCTACACACACATACACACACATATATACACACACATACATTCATACATGCATAAATGCACACATATATTCAGAATAAATGGAATAGAAATATAGAGAAAACCTGTACTTGGAGAAGACCTTTGGAACATTTGCAATTGGAGGAAGGGATCAGGAAAGGTTTTGTATAAAAAGTGATGCTTAAAGTATGAGTTAAAGAAAGAGAAGAAATCTATGCAGCAGAGGTGAAGAGGGAATATCCACATAGATCATCATAAGTAGATCATAATCACCAGGTTTAAAAAAGCCTCAGGAGGTTGTCAGTCATGTTCTGGATACATAAGAGGATAGTGAATTTTAAAAGCTATAAATAAAGTAGAATAAACCAAGGCAAAGCAGTGAGCCAGAAGAGATAATATATGTTAGAGGGAAAAGAAGGAGCAAAGCACAATAGCTGACATCTAAGTAGTGTTTTCAAACTTAGTTGCAAAGTGCTTTGAATATATTATCTTGTTCTCTTTCCAAAGGTTTTAAGATGTCCAAAGGGGTCTGTCACAACAATAATTTTATATTCTTCAGTGCAAAACACTCTTAGGATATGTCCTTGAGGAGAAAGGGTAAGAGGACTGCCAAAATCCAGATAAATATGATATCCCTGAGTTTTTGGGGTTGTCATTAACCAATATGTTGGAGTGTGATAGGAGGATTATTTATTGTCCTTAAATGCCATTATCTATCCTTAAGGTATTGTAGCATTCTTTTTAAATGGATAATGACTCCTTGAAAAGATAATTCACCATATTCTTTTTTTTTTAATTTTATGAAATTTATTTCTTCTAGAGTTTATAGATCCAAAAATCATCATAACTTAAATGAATCCCCTTTTAAAGTGGTATTTCTTATAGGATTTTCCAAATTTGTCAGTAATTCACCATATTCTAAAAGATAGTGCCATCACCAAGTCGTTGCAATAATTGGGCTCATATTTCATTTTGAATTCATTGGAAAATAGGGTTAGATGCTTACTTTTAAAGTCATGTTTCTACTTCTATAAATCATAGCTTTTCATCATATTACTTATTGATTTTTTTTAAGAGCCAAGTCAACATAAAGAGTCAAATGAGGTAAATTTAAAAACATTGTTTCAGTTTGATAATAATTGAGGATAAATAGGAAGGGCATTCTTGCTAGTATGTGAGAAGTTAAAATCCATAGAGTTTGAAATCACTCTAATTTAAGCATGATACTTTGAGAGATGTGATGATTTCTAGAGTGATATAAACTGAAAAAGAGCCAGATGATCATTCAATTTTGATTTTACCTTTGCTATAGCTAACTACATGTCTTTGGACTGGTCACTTAATCTCAGTATGTGGCATGATGTCCCTTCTTCTATGTAGATATGTATATAGCACAGTAGAATAATTGCTATATTTGAAAATATTAGAGAGCTGGATTGAAATCATAGTTACAACTCTTATTGGTTCCATAAATCTGAGAAAGTTAACACTTCTAAATCTCAGTTTTTCCATTGGTAAATGAGAATAATAAACAATTGTATTGTTATTTTTTAGGATTTTCATAAAGAAAATGCTTTGAAAACATTTAACTACTTTAGGAATATAAGATGTTTTTCCAAGTTAACCTCATTGAGTCTCAGTTTTTCCATATATATAAAATGAGATAGTTAGACTATGATGTCTATGGACATATTTTATATATTATATACATATAATAATATAAATTCATAATTTTATATATGTGCATATGTGTATATATTTATTTATATGCACATATTTTGCTGAACAGTCTCATACACCAAAGAACTAGAATAAATATTTCAATCTTGTGTAAATGAGGGCTCCAAGTAATAGACTGATTATCCCATGTTCTGAATGTGCATGAAGGACAGATTTGATGAGAATGGATTGAGAAAGAGAGATATAATTTTTTGGCTCCTAACTTAAAGAGAAAAGACTCTTTGTTTAAAGTACATTTCAGAGAAAAGTCCTTAGAAAGAGAAAAAAGACTCTGGGGAGAGGCAAACATGTAGAGGACCTGGCATCCTACCTTTATCCTTATCTACACTTATCATACTAGAGATTTTGGTGAATTCTCTCTCTCTCTCTGTCTCTCTCTCTCTCCCCAGCAGATATTTCACTACCTCACTTTAAGTATTATTTGATATAGTCTTATCTACATAACTTCTTTGATTTCTATTATTTCTATTACTGGATAGATGGGTTTATTTTCTATTCATTATGTACAAACAGCATCTGATGGAAAGGAAGCAAAATCTTGAATATGTAGTTTAGAATGCTCCTATCTTGTTTAAGGGATATGTATCAGAAGCACAATCTAAATTCAAAAACAAACCAAAAAAACCCCATCCCTACATTATTCTATACAAACAATATTTAGAAAGGCCAGATAATTCTAGTTCAGGACCTCTCTCTGCGGAAAGCAGAGTGGCTAACCTCATGATTTTAATTTCCTGCTCCCTTCCTGGTCAGTTATCAAAGTCTTAAAATGTGGACAGAACAAATGTGGATAGAATAAATCCTAGAGAAATATGTGATTCTCTGCAAGATATATCTAACTTTAGCAAAGGAGACAACATGATCTACATGAGCAACATATATATTTATTCACCACCACCCACTCTATAATCCAGTGAGACTAGCTTCCTTACTGTTTCTTATCCATCTCCTTATTCAGGCTTTTCACTAGTTGTCTCCTTTGCCTTAAATTATGTCCCTCCTTGTCTCCACCTCCTGGGTTCACTATCTCCTTTAAATATGAACTAAAAGGTTGCAACTAGAAGTGGAATTTGGGTCAAGGTCCTCTAACTCCATAGCCAGTATTTATACTCTACTAGACTGAGCACATGTGGAACAAAATATTTGACTTGTCTTCAGCATATTTATAACATTTCTTTGATTGATTAACTACTTTTATTGATCAGTTTATGAAAATCATTATCAACCATATCATAACATTCATAGCTCAATAATTTCAACACTTATAATAATTTCTGTAATGTTGGCCTCAAGGTCAATTTTTAGACTAAACAAGAATCCTATGGCATATTCTCTTACATGGTGAATACATGGTCATTGTACCCAATTTCCTCTTATAATTGAGATAATTTTTTTCTTTTAATTAAGCCCCAGAGGGACAATGAGAATAACATTAAATAGCTTTAGAATAGACCATCACTTTTTTTCCTCACCCCCATGCAGAGAGAATGAGAATCACTTTACTTCATCAAAACTAATGATTATATTCAAAAAGTCAGAACAAGAATATTAGAGTCAAAATCTTAAATTGCCTTAACTCCACATCTCTAAAACCAAATCAAATCTGGGCACAACCTGACTCCTTAGAAACTATTTTCAAGACATAGAGGATCAGAAACAAATTCTAAATTGAGTGAGATTTCATATTCACAGACCTTTGATTCATTACCTGCTGACATAAATTTCTTAGAAAATGAGAGTTCAAAACAGTAAAAAGTTGAACTGGATTTACATTGAATTTGGAGTCCAGTAATTTGTAGCTTCAGTTTGTTGGGATCACTGATAATTTAGGTTGTTAGGATGCTTAGAGATTATCTACCAAGAGTTCTTAATGATTCATGTATATATACACACACATACACACACACACACACACAAACATACATTGTTATTTGTTCTTTGTTTTCAAAGAGGACCACAAATGAAGGGAGATTTATGTATATATGTATACATGTGGGCAAATATGTGTATGAATGTATACATGCAAATAGATTCATAGACCTCAGGTTAAGAATGCATGGTAGATGATTTCTAAGTACATTTCCAATTTTTTCATCATGCAAATACACATATTCAATCAGCAAACATTTATTAAGTGTCTACTACATACTAGACACTGTGTAGGTGTTCAAAATGCAAAAGTTTCTGCTCTTAAGGGGCTTATAAATCTATGATAATATTAGATAGGTAATTATATTTAATTATAATTGATTTTCTTTATAATTCTATGTATTTTATTTTATTAACTTACAAATATCATTCTGAACAGATATTCAGAGGCTTTGCCAAATTGGAAGTTTAAAATTCCTGATTATAATACTTTCATTTTTTAAAGGTGGAAACCAAGACTACCCAATGCTTGTCAAAAGTCACATGGATAATAATTATTTATGGTCAGAATTTGAACTCAAATCCTTTCATTTCATATTCTAGGACTCTTTCCTTTTCATCTGTCTCAAATTCAGATGGAATATGTCTAGAAGTCACCATATATTATTTATTACTTTATTTTAACTGTTATTTCTCTCCCCAGTGATGGCACTGTTTGTCCTGAAATCAGGATCTTTCAAGTGAAGCTGCTTATTGATCTCAAGTCTGAAAAATTTAAACTGACGTGAGCTTAGTGTCAAAATGAAGTTTTTTTATCAGTCCTTCATGCTAATTAAGGGTAGACTAGATTTTAAGTGCTCTCTTCCCATGAGCCTTGCTTGGTATGAGAAACAAATGCAACCAAGCAGCTGTTTGGAACAGCAGGATTTCCAAAGGTTTATGAGAGCCTTAATTTATGGAATTTTATTTTAAAAATTGCATTGTGTATGGAGACTGTAAAATCTGCTTCCAATATCCCAGTGGGAACATATAGTCACTGAGGTTTGAAATATCTTAATCTCAAAGAGTCATAAAATGCCTCCAGCACTGGGGACTGTATGAACCAACAGCAAAGGAGAGAGTTTCTAATATATCGAAAGTCATAATATTGGCTTCAAAAGAAAGTTTGAAAAGGAACACAGAAATTTATGTTCCCTTTTCTAGAGGACGAAACTCAGTGGGAAAACTGAGGTACTGCTCTCAATTTAAAATGTTGTACTTTTCTTTTCTATAAGAAATATGCAAAAAAAAAAAAAAGACATACAAATTGGAGGTAAGATTTATTTAAGAATACTGTCATGAACCTTAACCAATAAGTGTATGGTTTCAGATAGTAATATAGTATCCTAATGTGGTTGTTTATTTACAATTATATGTTCAAGATCCAGTATTGCCAAATGCTATCAGAAAACAAACAAAAACAAAAAAACCCAAAACAGATATAATTATAGAAAAGACCTTAAGTAATTAGAATAATTTAGTAATTAGTCTTTGAGCATATCTGTACCACAGCAGTCTTGAACACAACTGACAAACTATTCTGACTCACCCAGAACAGTATAATATCAAATATTAGTTCCAGTTACATAACAACAGCTATGTTGACAGCAAGATAGTACAATGGATAAAAAGAGAAAACTTGGAGTCTTAATGACCAGAGTTCAAATTCTCTTACATTCTTTGTGATCCTGCACAAATCATTTAACTTCTCTCAATTGGTTTCCTCATCTGTTAAATGAGGACAATAATAGCATTAATTTCTCAGGGTTGTTATGAAGTTCAAATGAGATAACATACATAAAATGCATTGTAAACCTTAAAGTGCTCTATAAAGCACTAGATGTCATTTACATAGAGCTTGGTGGCTTGTGAAGCATTTTGTGAAGAAATTGAGTCTCAGAGAGTTTAAGTGACTATGTCAGGTCCTACAACTAGTAAGTGTCTGAAGCCAGATTCAATTCCTGACCCCAAATCTTCTGTGCTATTCACCCTACCATACTACTTTCACACAGCATGCCCTTGAAAAAAAGAATTGAAAGTTAGAAATCAATCTAATAAATTTTTTTTCCAGAAAAGTAGCTTGTATAACCTCTGACATATTCCAACTTAAAATAGCTTTTCTGCTAGCTAATTCTTTCTCATGTCTTATCTAAAATTCCATGTAATTATGTTTAAACCTGTTTTATCCTGTTTTTGATTTCAGGAAAGGTGTTAAAGAGCTAGTCAACATTTGGTTTTAATAAAGTAATTATCTACAAGATGACTTTTATGGAAATTAAATAATTAAATAAAATAATAAATTAATCTATCATGAGAAACATCATATTGTAACAGATAGAGAGCTGGCATCAAAATTAGGGAAACATAGATTCAAATACTGACCCTGCGATTTCCAGACTGTGGATGCCTTGCAAGTTATTAACCTCAATATCCCAGATGACTCTCTAAGATTATAAACTGCAAAGCAAGTTCAACTATTCAATACCAGGAAGAATGACCTCATTAGGATTTCCTTGTGCTAGTGAAATCATACACTGAAGCAGCTAAGTGGTGCAGGGAATAGAGCACTAGCCTTGGAGTCAGAAAAACCTGAGTTCAAAGCCAGTCTCAAAAACTTACTACCTGTGTGACCCTGAGGAACCCCAGCTGCCAAACAAAGAAAAAAAAAGGGGGGGGGGAAAGGAAGCATGTTTCCTGTTTCCCTATAAATAAACAAAAACCAAATAAAAATTAACATATATTTGAAATCTGCTAACTCATGATTTGCTTATTCAGTCCAGTATTCAATACATTCATTATTCCTCTCACATTTGTTCAAAGGTATAATATAGGCTCTTGATCATCAAAAACAGCTCAACATTCTCCAGGGATAGAATACCCATATACACACAAACATATATACACATCTTTATGTGTTATCTATCTATCTATCTATCTATTTGTCCCACAGTAGATGCTCTTTATCATAATAGGTCTTTTGTAAATCTTTCCTTTCTCCTTCCCTTTCTCCCTTTCTCCTTCCTTCCTTCCTTCCTTCCTTCCTTCCTTCCTTCCTTTGTTTCTTCCTCCCTCCCTTCCTTCCTTCCTTCCTCCATTAGGGAAAAATACAAAAGAAGCTGGAAAGAGGTAGGGATATTGGGCAAGGGAAGGGAACAAGGAAGTTATTGCTCAAAGGGACATAGTTTTGAAATCTAGATTAGGGAAGGGATAAGTGGAGAATGAAGGCATATTATGTGCATGTATGCCTGGGTATACACATATATATGTATGTATATATCCATGCATATATTATGCAAACATATGTATGTGTGCACACATTCCTTAGTATTACCATGAAAAATTTATAAGTTATGCATATAGTACATATATATATATGTGCATGTATGTATACATACAGACATACATAAATGCACATATGTATACACACACCTTAAGCATTATCGTAGAAAACTTATAATCTGTACAACATGCTTTGTTTCTGAACAATAGGATAGCATTTCAGTTAGCATGGCAGTGAGATCATTGGGACCTCTTGATTCTTTCTGGGGGAAGTTAGAACATATTCATTCATGTTCGTCTTATGTTTGATCCCTTGTTCATCCTCTGACCCTGAAGACATTATATACATTACCTAATGCTATTTGCTCCCTATCATATTCTAGAAACTTTGCCCTGTATTATTAAAGATTCTAATGTAAGTAAAGCAATGTTTTCTGTATGTAACAAAAGATAAAGTATATTTTTTATTAGGGTCCCATATTACCAGAAAGAGTAGATTAGATTAATTACTAGGCAGGCAATAAATTAAGTTTGATTTTTTATAAAATATACATGTAATATGAATCTTACTATACAGAAGTTTTAACTTCTTTTGAACTCCAAAACTTCCTTATTTCTTGATGCAAAATTAATTTTTCTATTAATTCTCAACATATTTTGATCATTTGAGAAGTACCATATGGGCTCCCTCTGGTGATCAAAATAACACTTTTAAAATCCTATGTTTATTAGATGAAAGTCTGAATATACTAGTAGACTTCATTATTAGATCACATTTCAAAAATTGAGTGCAGATCCATTTTTATTAAAAGTTTTTCTCCCACCAAAACTTGTAATTTTGGATCATGAGATTACTATTTGCAATATAAAACTGAGAATGACAAATGCTAAATGACAAAAAAATATAAACAATACTAAGAATTAAGTAAAAATTAAAAGATAATAGCACCTAAGATATGATGTATAGAATCATAAGGTATTTCAAAGATAATTTAGTTCAATCTGTCCTTTTACAGAAGAAGAAATTGAAAGTCATGGTAGTATTATGATTTATCTCAAGGTCATATAGATAGTGATAGAAGCAAAATTAAAACCCAATTTCTCTGACTCTAGGATCAGTATTCTTTCTACTGGAATTCACTGTTTCTCTCTAATAATAGCTTTCATTTATTGCTTTAATTGTCCAGACAATGCAACAAATATATTTACAGTCACAATGTTCATTGCAGAAAATGTTACACTGAAATGAAAGTTATGTGGATTCTAGAATTAGACATTTAACTCTGTCACATTAAGATTTAAGAATCACAAATTTTGGGGAAAACAAATGATCTTATGGAGAATGAGATATGTCTCAGAAGAGGGAATT
The DNA here is from genome assembly GCF_016432865.1 of Antechinus flavipes. NCBI lineage: Eukaryota > Metazoa > Chordata > Mammalia > Dasyuromorphia > Dasyuridae > Antechinus > Antechinus flavipes. Next base: position 301,586,527 of record NC_067401.1, on the reverse strand, counting down.
TTTCCTAAGTTCCATAAAGGAAAAACAGAAAGACAAGTAATTCTAGATAAAGCATGAGAGAGAACAAAGAGAATTAGTTGAACTAAAAGATTCTTGCTGTTGTCTGTCCTTCATTCTAGAAGAGAACCAATATCATCAGGAGGGTAATGTCTTGACTTGCAAGTTAATTGGATTTAAGTGAGGCAGAACTGTGCAAAGTCATCAGCCTGTTTCTTTCCTTCAGATCATCTGAGTTCAATGACAATACTCTTGGCCTTTTTGAGCTAAGAGATTTCCCAGAACTTAGTTTGTCAGGAAACTGACCTAAAAGAACTAAGAATCTAGTTATGTGGCAAGAAGAGATGGGCAGACAAGAATAGAAGAAAATCAGAGATTAGTGAAGGGGGCACAAAGAGAAATCAAAAGGAGAAGAGAAAAGAGCTTGAAGGAAGGATTGAATGTCTAAATTTTTACATATATAGGTAAAGCACAAGTAAAAGTAAATGATAGGAAACCTGGGAAGCATTAGACTGGAGAAAACTATATTCTCTTCAGTATAAAAATTTCATACAAGAAATTTAGTATATACTTATAAAGATTGGTTTTTAGATTCTTCCTGATTATTAATATAAGACAAGAGCTATAAAGTCTTGGGTAACTTTTGATTCACACAACAGGGATTCTTGAAAGATTTTAAGAGATATGAATTAGTAGCTAATCATGGATATGAACTAGGAAGACGAAAAACCAGGTTGGTAACTAAATGTATAATTCAAAAGAAAAGTGAAATAATAAAAAAAAAACATGCTATCTTTATTGAATGTAAAAAAACAAACAAACTTTTGAACAGAGATAAAAGTAAGCTAGAAAATATTTATGTTTTGGAAAAGGGTGTAGGGTTAAAATAATCAGAACATGAACTACATAGTCAAGTGTTAAGTCTAAAAATAAGTGTCCCAAACAAATAATTAGATACATAATGTTCTTGATCAAAGTACAGAATCATAATGATGAAATGAAAAGTTTTGGGCTTGTGATTATTGTTATTATTATTAAAATAATAAGATATTTATACTTTGTGCTTTGTGGATCATGAAATGCTTTAGTCAAAACAAATCTATGAGGAATTTATATGGCTGATGTAGATACCAGATGATGGTAAGCACCAAGGGATGTGTTTTAGGAGAAGCCCAAAATACTGGAGTCTGGGTTACATGAAGAATTCTCAAATGGTCATTCTCTTTGGTAAAAGACAGCTTTATTTATGGGAATAGGTTACAGGATCATTGATCAGGGTCCTGTCAGTCCCACATCCAGGGCGCCCAAATGTGGTGTTCTCTTCTTTTGTATAATATGACCTTTCTCTCTGGAAGTAGGTTTCTTGGGGAGGTTTTCTGGAGGTAGCCTTAGTTTCAGTTCAGAGTAATAATCACCTCAAATACAGCCAGCTGATAAAATCCAAACATTTGTTTTCTCCTTCTTTGATTCTTGCAGCTTGTCCTTTGCTTCTGCCTCTACCTCAACTCCGACTCCTGGCTTTCAATCTTCCAAAGTGACTTCTGGCTCTAGCTCAACCTCCACTTGTGGCTTCTATTGAACTGATGCTCTTCCACTCTGAATCTTTTCAACTAAACTCTGCTGACTGAGCTCAATTGTTTTTATGCTCTCTCAAAGCTGACTCCTCCTCCGAGAGTGGGATTATAGGATCCGAGAGTGGGATTGTGGGTTTCTGACTTGTGAATCTCATACTGAATACTGACTTATGAATCTCCCAAAAGTGTGAATTCCAATGAGTACTTAAATACATTAGTGAGCTAGAGAATTTGTTAAGTACCATGCTAAATTAGGCAACTGACATCACTTTGTAAGAATTCTAACATAGGTATCAGGAATGGTAAATATAAAATAAAGTTGGGATAACATAGGAAGGAGTTTTAATAATTAATGATGGAAATGATAAATTCTCTAGTGGAATTTGCCATTTATCAGGAAAAAAGAAAGACCACATGAGATTGAAATGCCCTTATCTGTCAGGCTAAATTCTGAAAATGACTTAGCACAAGAGTTAGTTAGCTAAAAGGAGGAGAAATAAAGTTGAGAAGCATAGTAGAGTTAGGGGAGACATCACTTATCATGATAGAGTTAGGGGAAAGACAACACAAGGCACAGTGCTGTACTAGACTGATCCAAAGGAGGATAATGAGTATGGCATGAGCCATAAGTAAATTTTATACTTTAAATCCATACGACTGGGATTTCTGACAGTACATGAAAAAATGAGGCTACCAAAGAAACCCACAGAGGGTGGGCCTCAGGAGTTTGATGTGATTTGTCAGATTTAGTCAGAAATCTAGACAGCCTCCCTAGAAGGTGGGACCATGGGACCATGTAGCTAAGCTGATCTCTATCACTGCCTTCTCCCTGCCTGCCTCAGGGATTAATTTTATCAATTCTTCAATTTCTCTTTACCCAACATATTTACCATTTAGGACCTTATAGGTATCATGTACAAGTAATGAGGTCATTCAGATCAGAGTAAAAGGCAAGTTTTGAGCCAATATTCTCTTGACTTTAAAACTAATCCCATTCCTAACTTTTAGACTAATAAAATGTGTCCAAATAGTAATTTTTAAAATGTAACATAAATATAACCAATATATTATATATATTGTCCTTTGCTTCTGCCTCTACCTCAACTCCGACTCCTGGCTTTCAATCTTCCAAAGTGACTCACTTCTGGCTCTAGCTCAACCTCCACTCGTGGCTTCCCCACCCCACCACTCTAACTACTCTCACCAGCATCATTATTCTATTTTTTGTCTTCCTCCTCCTCCTGAAATGTGAGTTGATATATCAACCAGATTTAGAAACAAAGTTGTATATAAAATAAAAAGAATCACCTTTTCTGATCGGCAGGTGAGCCAATCTGTGAATAAATTTAATGTGATGCTAAATGAGCAGTTGCTCGACATCTTAGGGTTGCATATTCATTATCTATAAAATGAGAGTATTGGGAAAACATCTCTGATCCCTTTCAAATTTAAATCTATAGTCCTATGACCTTATAATCCTCTATCTATGACAACTGCCAAAATTAATTTATTAAAGTTTGGAGAAAGTTGGCACTGGGACATGAAGGCTGCATGAACTCTTGTTAGAAAAGCATTCCTCCTGCCCTTTATCTCATATTTTCTTATCAAAAGTTAAATATTACATTTCCTTTGGATAGTTCTTGTATGGCATTGTTTCTTTTTTCTTTACTATTTGACATTGATAACACCATGTTTTTATTACTGTCCTCTAAAAGACATTTAAAACATAATCCAGATGGAAAGCAGTTATGGTAACTTTTTTATTAAAGCTTTTTACTTTTCAAAACATAAGCATGATAATTCTTCAATATTAAGCTTTGCAAAACCTTGTGTTCCAATTTTCCCTCCTTTTCCTCCCACTCCCTCTCCTAGATGGCAAGTAGTTATGGTAACTTTTAAAGGGTGGTACTTTCTACCATGGGTGAAACAATGGGTGGAAACAATTCCTATGTGTGGGAAGAAGCAAGTCAGAAAAAACATTCTCTTCTGAAGAAGCTGGTTATGGTAAAGAAATGGATGAAAACACTGGAACAAAGTAGTTATACTCTTAGAAGCAAAACTGACAGAAGATTAAGAAGAATCTGCAAGGAAGAAGTCTAGAAAAAAAAAGAACCTAAAAAGAAATATCACACACTTTCAAATCTCAGAAAGTCAGAGATCATATCAGAAATGATGTAGTCATTCATCCTCTTCTTGATGACCTCCAGTAATGAGGAATTCACTACTTCTAGAGACCACTCTTTCGGTTCTTGGATAGGTCTAATTGTTATGAAAATTTTCCTTATGTTGGATCAGAACCTGCCCTCTTGATAAATTCTACCCATTTCTCTTAGTTCTAATCTAATGGACCAAAAAAGTATAATCAATCTTCTTTATAATAGCTTTTCTTTCAAAAATTTGGGCAGGAAGAATAGAATGTAATAGCTATTCTATTCCTCTTGCCCTTCCTCCCATCTTTTCTTATCAAATGTTAAACATCCCATTTATTTTAATTTAAATTTTTTTTATTAAAACTTTTTATTTACAAAACATATGTATAGGTAATTTTTCAGCATTGACCCTTGCAAAGCCTTTTGTTCCAAATTATCCCCTCTTTTCCACCACCCACTCCTCGAGATGGCAAGTAGTCCAATATATGTTAAATATGTCAAAATATCCAATATATGTATACATGTTTATATAGTTATCTTGCTTCACAAAAAAAATTGGATCAAGAAGGAAAAAAAAACTGAGAAAGAAAACAAAATGCAAACAAACAAACAACAGAACAATTGAGAATGCTATGTTGTGGGCCACATTCAGTTCCCATAATCCTCTCTTTGGGTGTAGTTGGCTCTCTTCATCACTGAACAATTGGAATATCCCTTTTATTTTTAACAGTTCTTGGATGGTATTGTTTTTTTCTCTTCACTATCTGACATGGATAACATTGTTCTTTTTAATATTTCCTAAAATAATATTTTTAAGCTATTGTGGTAGTCTTGAATTGTACTGAACTGAGGGTCCATTAAAAATTCAAGGTCTTTTTTACATTTAATGTTGTCTAAACATATAAAATCCATCCTGTAGTTTTCCCATTTTTTTAAAAAAAACTAAAATGTAGGACTTTACATTTATTCCTGTTAAATTTATACTTATTAGATTTGTTCTACTTTTATAGCTGCCAAGACCTTTTTGGATCAATTGTCAATTAGTTATCCTTTATAATACCCTTTTGTCATAAATTAGAATAAGGTAATTATTTATGCCTTCATCAAAGTCATTGGTAAAAGATGTCAAATATCACAAAGACAAGAATAGAGGTCCAGCATACTTTGATAAAAATATACATGATTGATATTGATTCATTGCTTTTTAAGTATGGTCATTGCCTTCATTCTGAATCTATTTAGTTATATGATTATCTACCTCATATTTTCATCTTGATAAGAAGGTTGTTATGAGAGATTTGATCAACTATCTGATTGGAATCAAGACACAATCCCTATTTTTAACTTTAGTAGTTTGTAAAAAAACAAATTCTTATGATTTCAGGGAGGTGAACTAACTCTTAATAATCTCTAATTCCTTTCTTTTGCCCAAATGTACATACTATACCTTTATTAATACATTTTAATTGTTCCCCCTTTACTCCCTCATGAATCTCTGGAATTTTATTAACTCTTGTAGTTTGAAGATTCAATCATCTCCTCTATTTCTTTATTTTAAATGAAAAAATATGTAGTATATGAAAATAATGGAATACTATGGTGCTATAAGAAATGATGATATTGGTGATTTTAGAAAAAAAAATTGGAAAAATTTGCTTGAAATAAAGAAGAGTAAAACAAACAGAACCAAGAGAATATTGTAAAAGCAATAGAATTTTAAGAACAACTTGGAGTGATGAAGTCATTTTGACTATTATAATTCTCCACAGTAGCAACAAAAGACCTACCAAAGAAGCTGCTATCTTCATTCACAGAAAGAACTGACAATTATAAGTATGTATAATATGGTTTTAGATAGATAGATAGATAGATAGATAGATAGATGTCTAATGGTAACTACCTCAGGAGTGGGAAGGGAAAGAGGAAAATTATATGATAACTTTATTATATTTATATTGTTATATATTTTATTATATTTAAAAGGAAAAGCAAATAGTATACAATGGATTTGAAATTTCATGTACAATCCTTTTTAAATTTTTTTTTTTATAAAAATTCTTGTTTGGTTTTTCAAGTTCAGGGAAAAAACATAAAAAAGAAACAAGAGAAATATAAATACAAGCTTTCTTTTTCTAGTTTTGTAACATTTCTTCTTTTCTGTCCAGTTTTTCAGTGATTACAATAACAGCCTCACAGTCAGGTCTACTCATTGTAAAGTGGGCAGCAGAAGACCTGAGTGTAATCCCTAAATTTGCTGCTAAATTTGATAGTAGCAAGCATTTTAGATTTACAAGTCAGGAAGACTTGGGTTTGAACTCTGTCTTCAAAGAGTACTAGTTATATGAATATGGCCAAGTCATTAAATAATGAGTATCTTTTCTTGACTGCAAAATAGGGATAGCAATATACCCATAAAATTTAACTTGTAAGGTTGTTGTTTTAAGCAATATTTTTATGGGTATCTTTATTTTAATAATTTCATTTTTCAATATACTTTTGGAATTTTTATAGATTTCCAAACTTTTTTTCCCTGGTATGATTCAGATTTCTGGAAATAGTAAAAAATTATTTAGAACCACATCTGGTGAAAGAAGTTGTTCATCATGTAAAATAATACATGTTTCACTAAAAAAAAAAATCCAACATTGATCATAAGGTTGCCATAGATTTTTCTTAGAAATAGCTCCCAATTAGGCTCTGGAGAGAATTTTGAAAGAATTAAATATAATTTGTTGCAAGAATGGCATCTTTGAAATAAGCATATAGTCCTTTAAGGTCATTATTTTGAGTAAATTTTGATATTTTTCTTTAAATATTAGTTTCATTTTTAAAAAAGTTAGAGCTCATTAATCCTAAATGGCGTACAATGAGGATATATTACCTAGGCTGCTTTTAGATAATATCTACAACTGTGAGATTTTTGGTCTATTTGAAAGTTAAAACTACTTTTTGGAACATAACTTTAAAGTAGCTGAAAAGTAACAAATATGGAATATTTTTGCATCAGTTCCTCAGTGAAGAGAACATAACATTATTTTATGATGACAAAAGAAAATTACAATTCTGAAAAGATATTATAAATATGCCCAATGGCAAAAGTTTTCCAGCACATTGAAACTATGTTAAGTTAAATAAATATGATAGAAATGGAGTTAGTGAGGTGAATATCAGAATGAAGGTTATTCAAGATGGAGGAGTAAAGTCAGGAAGCTGCTCAAGCTCTCCCAGTTTCCCTTCAAAACTACATGAAACCAAGTCTCTGAACAGAGTCTGACACAATGAAACCACTCTCCAACTCAAGATAGACTAGAAAAATTTCAAGAAAATTCAGTCTGAATTTTCAGTGAAAAGAGTGGACCACTTAGATCAGATAGACTCTGGGAAAGCCAGTTAAAGAGCCTTAATTATAGCTAATCAGCAACTAAGCTCCTCAGTAAAGGAGCAAACCAGTGGGGCAGCTTCCAGTTCCATCTCAGATGGCAAACTATGGGAAACTGCCTTTTTCCTAAACCTTGATCCTTGATTATAAAAAGCTATCTTATGACTAGGCAGACATAAACACAAATTGAGAAAAGAACAAAATGCCACAGAAAAAATCTCAAAGAGTGAGATAAATTGGACTCAAGCTAAAGAAGCATCTTAGAAATGTTCATAAAAGACTTCAAAAAACAAATAAAAGAGGTAGAAGAAAAAATGAGAAAAGAAATTAGAAGTATTCATGAGAGAGTCAACAGTTTAGAAGGGAAGAAAAAAAATGTCTGAAAAAAAAAAAAAACAACAACTACTTAAACAGTAGAATAAACCAAATGGAAAAAGAGATACAAAAGATAACTGAAGAAAATCACACATTAAAAACTAGAACAGGACAAATGGGAAGCTAATGACTTTGTGAGATAGCAAGAAGCAGTCAAACAAACTAAAAAGAATGAAAAAATGGAAGGAAATGTGAAATATCTCATTGGCAAAATAGCTAACCTGGAAAATAGATCCAGAAAAGACAATTTAAAAATTATTGGCCTACTTGAAGTTACCAAAACCTTATTTTATAGAACTGGAAAAATAATAACAAAATTCATCTGAAAGAATACCAGGTCAAAAATATCAAGGTAATAAATGAAAAAAAAAATCCAAAGGACAGTGGCTTAGAAGTACCCAATCTGAAACTATATTATAAAACATCAGTAATCAATAACATTTAGTTCTGACTAAGAAAGTTGAGCATCTCCCTCCCCAAAGGATATCTGGAGAAGATACCTTTCGTTCCTAACAATATGCTACAGATATTGCAATGTCACAATGATATTGTCAATGTCTTAATTTCGGGATCCTTCTAGATTCAGTAGATGGCATGTGAATATTGCTTGTTTATTAGAAGTCAGATGTCAGAGGTTAGATGTAGGGTAGAAAAACAATGTCTTTCTTTAATGGGTATGGTTATTCCCTACCTGCTAGCAGTAATAAAATCACAATTTTCTAAGGGAATTTCCTAACTACATAAAATTGATTTTGATGAATAAATTAGTATTTATCAGTATTTAACCCCATTTTCCTCCCAAAATTACAGAATGCTAGAAGATGATTACAAGACTTAGCATTTGCTTAAAGCTTGTAATATTCCTTTTTTCTTTCTTTTCCTTTTTCTTTCATTCTTTTCTCTTCCTCCCTCTCTTCTTCCTTCCTTCTTTCTTTCTTTCCTTCCTTCCTTACTCAACCAGTATGTGAATTATCACTTGAGACAATTACTTTCAATGTGTCATTCAACACCAAAATAGTTAATTTTCATTGATGAATGGCTGTATGACAGGTAACTTACTGAATGACACAAAAGTATTATACTATGTATGCTTGAATTAATAAAACAGAAAATATGAACCTGAATATAAGTAGATATCTGATCCATAGATTCACTATCTAATTGTATATCAGTAAAAAATATAGCCCCAATCCTAAGAAATGATTCAACCTTGGATGATTAAATTCCAAGTCTTTGAAATGCTTGCTCCATTAGTTTATGCCCTTTTAATTTATTATTATTGTGTTTTATGGGATCCTTTAAGTGAATAAGTATTAATTTGCTGATGTTAGGCTAATGAAAGAGTATTTCCTGGAGCTAACACTTTAGGTGGAAATGGCATATATTACTTTAACCATGACAATATGGCATCTAAACTGACATTCCTATTTTTTGTGATACTGTTGTTAATAGAATAAATGAATTATGATGATTATTATTATCTTTAGCATATTTCCACCTATTTCTGAGAAGCTTTGAGAGACTCTATTAAGTTGCAGTTTTTAAAGCACTTAAAGCTCCTTCCAGGAAATAGGCTATCAAAACATATGACAATTGGATATAACAATGCATCCACATGACTTTTCAGCTTTGTGTATAAGACCAAAGGCAGGTCATTTTCAATCTGTGTTCTTGGGCATTCTGCGATTCTATTAAAAAGGGACCCAAAGAATTCTTTATGGAGGAGAGCAATTTACAATGATCTGATTCATATTGATTAAAATAATTTGTTATGCAGCTTTTAGATTATAGGCACTGCCATGAACATATTCAATTGCATGTATGAAAGATAGACACATATAGAAAATGAAAACAGACCTTTTCCCCAGGACCTTATTTTCTATGGAGAAATTCCTAAAATATAATATGTTAGAGTTCAAATGTTGGAGTTTGTTCTTCTCAGGGCACAGCCGGTTTAGAGGCTTAGAACCCTTCGGATGTCTCCAAATCCAAAGGTTCTGTCCTTTAGCCTCTGACTCTGCTTTCTTCTGCCTCCAACCAAGACAGAGATGGAAGGTCTCTCTTATCTCCTTCTGGGGAGCCCAGCCACCAACTTGCCGCAGAGAGAGGGCTTCTGGCATAGCTCCACTGAAATCCGTTAAAGTGTTCTCTGCACAAGAGTCGTTCCTCTCGAGTCCAGCGCGATCAGCCAGCCAAGAGGAAAAAATGTATTCTGGAATGGCTGTCTCGCCTTATATGTGAACCTTCTGAAAGAATGGGATTATGGGTTTTCTCCCATAGTGCTCTCTGGCCCAAAGAGCTTTAAGGTGTGGACTCTCTTGAAGTTAGAAAGTGTACTTTGTGAAGCTAGCATACTTATGGACTCCAATGAGTAAAGGTGGGAACACAAGCTTTGTCTTGATTAGTTCTACTTAGTAGCTTGTTTCAGGTTCTGGCCAAAACAACTTCTTGTAAGATTAGATCAACTCTAATTACTTAGCAGTTAGTAAGGATTCCAACAATAATATGTTTGTGATTTGAAGCAATACTTTATTGTTTTGAAAGTTCATAAATATTTGTGAATATTATGTCTTTTCACCTGATACATAAAAAAAGTTTAACATGAATGCTTTAATATTTTAAGTAGTCTTAGAGTGTTTAGAATTAAGAACAAAATTAAAATACCTATCTGGCTTTAAGTAAACTGAAAACCAGTCTTAAGAGAGTCTATAGGCAATTTTTCTATTAATAAAATTATAAGTTAGTTTAGTCACTTCATATTAGAAATACACTGGATTGACTGACTTTTAAATTGTTTCATTGAACTTATATAGCAATTCAACTAAAATGATAATTTTCATTCATTTTCAGTATTAAATCATTACTTATTTTTAGTAGGCCTCTGGCTATATGTGAACAAAAATGGTGACCTAGAGATGAATGAGGCTGCTTTTGTTCAATAGTGTAATCATTTAAAAAAAAAAGCATTCTAAGAAATTAAGCTCTCTATCAGGAAGGTGACATTTATGTTTCTATTAAGATATGTCTTCTCAACAATTTAGAAATTCAAAATTTAAGTGAGAGTTTGAAAATATATTTTTTTCCTGGTTTTTCCTCTAAAAATTTTCCTGCAAAATCTAAAGGGAAATACATTTAGTAAAAATCTAATACATATATATATATATCTTGTGTTAGAAGTAATGTTCTCTCATAGTTCCTGTGTATTTTTCTCCCGTCAGCTTTATACTCACATATGGCTTTGGCTTCACACTGAAAAAGAAACTACTTTACTTAGTGTGTGATCCATGGCCCTCATTAGAGGGTGAAATTTTTTTTTTCTGACTTCCATGACAATTTCTATGCAAAGTTTTTTTTTTTTAATAGGCACAGCTGTTATTAATGTCATTTCAAAGACTTATTTTAGACTTGCTAATCTGACATGTTATAAACAGTTTGTTTTTTTCTTCTTCAGTAAACTAGGCCACCATATTTAGTAACAAGAGAAATTTCCACAAATTTGTACATCAACAGTGCTCTCACACGTAAAATGTTCATTTTATTCCACTAAGTAGACTTGAGAGTTTTTAAGAATCAGAGTTGTTTCAGTTGAAGTCTTAATCATAAAATTTTAATTATCTAAAACATACAGTTACTAATTTTAAAGAATGAACCCTATTTTTTAAAAGATTGTGTGACTAATTCAATAGTAGATATGTAAGTTAGCTATAATAGAAAGAATTTCTAAATTCTAAGAATTTTTGTGTACTAAGCAGGTAGTTATAGTGCATTCTCTAAACTTTAATACCTTCAGCAGTTTGTGAAATATTCATTTCATAGCAACAATCCTTTATAGAAACAAGGATATTTATATAAATAACTCCTACCATATCTTTTAGCCCCAATGATTTATGAAAATAAAATTATTTCTCTGTAAGTTGTGCTAAGTGAGTTAAATATTAACCATTACCTTGTCTACCACCTTCCTTCATATCCCAGTAGAAATAGCCCAGGAACCTAAGTCCAAGAGCTTTGGATATAACAGTCTTTCCCCAGACCACTATTCAGTGTGATCCATGCAATTATCAATATGAAGAGCAATCCTTATGGACAAGAGACCTAACTACCCATTACCACAAACAGCAATCATTGACCAGCTACCACCAATAAGCAGGTTATCCCCAAGACCCCAGGAATGTCAGTATCTCTCTTAGCCCTAGACTACCATTCTGCTTCCATCCCACTCTTCTGCAACTATCATTCCAGGAAGCTATACTTGTAGAATTTTACTCTGGTAACTGTTTCTTCAGATTTACTACCTACTCAATATCAAAGTTCTTGACACTGTTAGTGGTTCAATATCACAAAGAGATGTGATTTTATAATGAAAATGACATTTTAAAAAGTTGTATTGCTATTGTTTTTACCACTGCTCCCTAAGAATTAAGAGGCTTTTTTACATTTCTGACTTTCACCTAGAATATCCTTTAAGTAAAGAGACTGACTTTGACTTACTATTGTATTCCCAGTGTTTAGCATAGGGCTTCTTATATATAAACTGAATTATAAATTCATGGTTCATTCATTCTCTCTGAAATATTTATTGATCACTCACTATTCATAAGATATAGTATATGGTAAGATACTGTGGGGAATTGAATACACAGTTCCTACTCTCAAGGGACTTAAAATTAATAGGAAAAAATAATATATACAATGACCATATTACATTATAAGTGTTATGCGAGATACAAAGCACTGTAGGAGTTTAGGGAAGGAAAGGATCACTTACAAATAGAGAGAAAGGAGAGAGAGATTTAGTAAATACAAAGAACATTAATAAAGTATCTACTGTGTGTAGATCACTATACTAGATGCCAAGTGGAATATGATATTTGGATTATAGCATCATAGATATACAGCTAAAAAGGACCTTAGACACCATATACTCCAACTCTCTTACTTTATAGAGCAAGAAACTAAGTTACCTTATAAGCTTTGGTTGTCATCTATAATTAGCTTGGAATATTTATTTACTTATTGCACAGTTGTGAGGGACAAATATATGCTATATAAAAGAGACTAGAATGATATGACTGAAAAAGCCAAGTGTTGCTATGATATAGAAAAATTTGAATCCCAGTCAAAGTAAGTTGGAATTTCTTCAATACTCAATAGGGAATCATAGAAGGCTTTTGATCAGAGGAGCAACAGATTTTTGCAAAAGCAGTGGTATTGAAAATGAATCAGGGGAATGAGAGAATAAATAAAAACTGGTTTAAAAATATTTGTGTATAATGAAGGCTTGTATTAAGAGTGCTGACTATGGGAACAGAGAGGATTAAGGGATAAAATAATTAGAACCAGTAGAGTTGTTGGAAGCATTTTGTCTCTTTTTACAGATTAGAAGAATTAGGTCTGAAAAGGACAACTGACTTGCTGAAAGTCACAAAAGTATGATAGCTCAAGAGAATTTGGTACCTTTTTAGATATGAGATGAGAGAGATGAAGTTGAAGATAACACTAAAGTTTTCTTTTAAATCTGAGATCAATGGTAGTACACTAATAACAGTGAAGTGAGAAAGAAGAATAGATTTTGGAAAAAAATAACAAACCAATTTTGGAGCAAGAAAAATTAGGGAAGCTTTCATTGCAGAAACCACATTTAAGAAGCCCTAAAGCAGGACTTCTTAAACTATTTTTCCACTTATGAGTCCTTTTTGTCCAAGAACATTTTATGTGATCCTAAGCATATAGCTATATAAATTAGATAAACAAATCAAAAATTTACTGATAATAGTGATAATTCTGTGACCCCCATATTCATTTATGAAACTTCCATAAGAGATCATGAACCATAGTTTAAGAAGCTATGCTCTAAAGGATGAGTATCAATTCATTGGATAGATGTGATGACCCGGTTGGCACCCTGGATACCTTAGAATCAGCCGGAGTCAGGATAAGCAAAAGTCCTTGATCTTTATTCTTGTTCTTTAGAGGTAGGATTGAATTAGATGGAAGCAGAATCTCCTTTACCTTCCTTCTTTGTCTCCCACCCAGAAGTGACCCTGGCTAGTCTTACTTCACCCCCTAGTCCCTCCTACAATTCTCTGTATACACCAATCATTGAGCCATCACAGAATAGTGGGAAGGGCCATTTTCCAAGCATATGCTTATAGAGTATTGTCTAATTGGTAATTAGCCTTAAGTGCTCAAACCGACCTCAGTGCATTAACACAAGAGTTTTAGCCCTTTACAGATAAAAATAGAGAAGATAAAATAATTGAAGATGAAAGTAATAACTTCATCAAAGACATAGAAATGGAGAAAGAATTGGGAAGAGTTTGGATAATGAGTCCACTTTGACTGGAGTATGGAAGGGGGATGGAAAGAAGAATAGAATGTGGTGATGCTGAAAAAATAGTTTAAAGACTGAGCATATATATATTCTTGAATGATACAGAGATTATAAAAGCAATGAGCTGGCTACCATATGCATAAATATTACAGAATCATTTTTTCCTATTTGATTGTATAACAAAATCTTCTCTAAGTTGGTCAGTGAGAAAAATAAATCATTCCATAATTAGCCAATCATCATCCCGTTAGCCAAGCTTTTTTTTTTTTTTTTTTTTTTCATTTTATGAAGTACTTCAATAAAAACTAGTGGTCCAATTCTTTGCCTTCCCATTCAAATCCTATCATATGAATAAGACAACGTAAGCAATAGAACAAACCTCACACAGAAATGACACCAGTTTGTGCCTTTCAGCCAATGGATAATTAAAGTTGGGCTCCAATCCATAGATCAGAAATCAGTTTTATCTGTTCAATTAATGAGTGGGTTTACAACACTATCCTGCTTGCCAATGTGTGGGTCTTGAGCAGAATTAGTTCTACTATAAATTGCATTAAAGCAAGCCTCAATCAGCTGCACCACCAGCACATAGTTAGTTTAGCTTTATGAGGCCATAAATACTGGTCATAGCATCATTGAATATCAACATGGACATTTTCACTGTAAAGCAAGGAAACAGTTCACTACAGAAGGTATTTACAACATGCTTGGAGGAGCTTCTGTCCCTGGAATGGTTATTAAATGAGGTAGCTTCAACTCTTAGCCAAGCCCTTTTGGGAAGCACAGATACTGGCCAATAAAATTTCATGTAGTGACTTTTTTCTTTAAGAGAATTATCCCTTTCATGCTCCATAAGGGAGACAAAATTGGAAATCAATTTTTTACTATAATTTGACTTGTGGAAATTTTCCTGATTACATGGAAGAGTATTAGTATCCTATTTATGGGTCCCAGAAGATTATTTTTTTTATAAAAGATGCTTATGTTTTTCTATTTAAACAATTTGGGAATAATAGATTAAACACATTTGTAAGATACTTCTCTGTCAGTTGTGATGGCTAAATAGTTTTAATGCTATTTCATGATTAAATGTTTCACTGTTTGCTAAGGAATATAGATAATAGAATCATAGAATTTAAAACAAAGACCCTAAAAGCAATTAAGACCAAACTTCATTTTTAAATTCACCTGAATTGTGACCCCAAGAGAAGCAATTTCCCTGGTGTCATAAGGGAGATAGCAAAAGAACCAAAAGGAATGAATTATTTCCTATTAAGTGCTTATTTGTCAGGTAATGTCACAGTTCCTAGGAATAAAAATACAAAAGTCAGACAATACCTGCCTCATAAAGCTTACATTCTAGTAATAGTTAACATTTGTAAACTATTTTGAGGTTTGTAGACCTCTTAAATGTATAATTTCGTTTGATATTTAATCCTGTCAGGTAGGTGCTAATAGAGGGAGATAGTGCATATAGAGGACTAGTTTTCAAAGAAAAAGTTTTAGGTTGATACAAGGATTGTGAACAAAGCCATAAAGTAGTCTATTGTCATACCCTTTCCAGAAGCAATAGTTAGAGTGACTTGATTATGGTTTCTATATCAAGAGATAGAAACTTGGTGGGGATAAGGTCTAGGGAAGTAGAGGAAAAGGGATACCTAGGTATCAAAGCAGATTGCAATATGCCTGCTAAGTACTGGCTTGCTGATAAATGTCTGGATATGACATGAAGCATTATCTGTGGTCAATTACACATCTGTAGTTTAGATGAGTTTATACTTATTTGGTCATTTATCAGGCCAGTTCAGCCACAGTATGGAGTTCCAAAACCACTTGGGTCATTTGCCAGAGGAAGGAAGGCCATGGTCTCCAGATTTAAACATAGCTGCTCCAATTAAAAAATCCACTAATTGGACATCACCAAATCCAATTTTTTCTTTCCTCTTCCCCACCTTCTCAGTGGGGTAGAGAAACAACCAGTCCTGATCACTTAGTAGCTATTCAAGTTCTTTCAGGACTTTTTAAACTCCATGTTCTATAAGCATTTGAACTCTATTTATAGACCATATTTAACAATACTTTCAACTTTTCTAACAATCAATAATAAAATATGGGCTAGATAGCTTTTCAAAAGAAAGAAAAAGAACATTATATCTCAGGGATATCATGTCATAGTAAATTTGTCTGAGAGGAGATAAAAGTTTATATGAAAAATTCCAAATGAAAGCCCACATTTTTGAAATTTAGATTACACTGCACACAAATTTAAATTTCAAAAACTTTAACACAGCTATTAAGCATGGAACCTGAATAAACTTGAATTTTAAAGCATTTGCCTTCCTCATAGAGACAACCAAGAAATAGCATTTAATAAATTAAATTTACCTTTCTATTTTAAATATTATTTCTAAATTTACTATCAACTAAGAATTTTAGGCATTTCTAATTGTTTTATGCATTGATCTAATCAATCATTTTGAAATTGACTAGTTGCTCATGTTCTTCTCTTTACTTCTCCAATTTCTATCCTGCTCATGAGATAAGAGCTAGCTTTGTTGAACAACTAGACTTTATATGAAACAGCAGGCCTGACCCAATTGAAAGGGGTTGAAGAAGGTTTTATTTCCTTTATCGTCAGACTACAATCTTCAGAGTAAGTAGAAAATAGCAAATCACTTGTGGAAAGTTTGCTCTCAACCAATATTAAAATAACGAGGTTTAGAGGGAATTCCTTTTCTGTCATAAAAGTAAACAAAAACTAATGAATTACAGAATACTTCTTAGCATTTTCTTTTGGGAATTTCAAAATTGTAAAGGAATTAAAAATCTACACTTCATTGTGCATCTGAACAAGAATCTTCACTATAATATTCCCATTGGTGTCCATCCAGTCTCTTCTCTAAAGATCTCTAGTTAGAAAGAGCCTAACACATTCCAAAGAAGGCCATTCTATTTTTTGAGCTTTTGTTCCCTTACATCAAGCCGAAATCAATCAGTACTTAAAATGTGTGCCTACATAGTGCTAAGTGCTACAGATAATAGGCAAAAGTCTCTGTCCTCAAGGAGCTATTTTCTCTTGAAAATAAGAATATAAATATGTAATGGTGCATAACATGCTCCGCTTGTAATAATGCTAATAAAGATAGCTTTCTGTGTATATATCTGTGTGTGTGTGTGCACACACACAGATATATGCTCACATATGGTAGTGGAAGGCAGCTTCAAATACATAACACTGACAATGGTCTTTATCACTTTAGTCTGTAAGTTTTAGTTGGCTTAAAATGGATATTAAATAGAACTTGGGAAATAAAACTAATTGTTCTTCTGCTTGTACTAATCTAAAGGTTTTTTTTTTTTTTTTTTCTGAATCAAGAACTGAGAAATCTATATGGAGATTCTAGCTTAGATACTTTGGCCATATAATGACCAGATGGGACTCATTGGAAAAAGATCTTGATTTGGGAAAGATTGAAGATAAAAGGAAAAGGGAATGACAGAGGATAAGAGAGAAATTATTATGGAAATAATGAACATGAACTTAGACTCTAAGTGATAATGAAGGATAGGATAGGTGTGCAATAATCCTTGGGGTCAAGAAGAGTAGGACTTGACTGAATGACTCAATCACTACAGAAATAAACTCTCTCACCTTGCTTGCTCTCTATTACACACCTTTACTGCTCCCTAAATGACCTCAGATCTAAAACAACACACTAAAAACCTTTTTAGTGTGTTGAAAAGTTCCTCCATGTGTTCCTCTTCCTCAAAAAGTAAAATCATTTTCCCATCATTCTTCGAAGTGATGAGGAGCCATTGTCATTCAAAAAACCATTTACTTATGTAAATACTATGTGTCAAGAATTTTGTTTGTTTGTATTACAGAGTGAAATGTTTGTATTACAAAGAAAGGCAGAAGCAATCCCCAGTCTCAAAGAAGATCAAATCCTAATGGAGGAAAAACTTAAAGTAAATAACAATATAATAGAAAATAAATAGATATTCTAAGAGGAAAGGAAAACTTTGGAGTGATCACATGAGGCTATTGTGTTAATGAAGGGGCATTAGTGTTTCAATGTCATTTTTCTTTAAGATTATAGTAACATAAATATTGCCCTTGTTTCTAATCAGTTCATGAAAATCTTTCCAGATTTTTCTGCATCCTTTCTTCATATCTTCTCATGTCATAATAGTCCTTTAAATAACTTTATCATAATTTATTCAGTCACTTTCAAATTAATGATTATCCATTTTGGATCTAGTTATTTGTTGTAGAAAAAGTTTTGCAAAAAGAAAATATTAGGTCCTTTCTTTCTACCTTTGCTTGTAGGAGATGGGAAAAGTATACTGGTATGATTAGGTCAAAGGCTGTGGCATAAGTTGATGACATTTGGAGTAAATTTCCAAATTGTTTTTCACAATGTTTGGACCAATTCACAGCTCTATTCCCAGGGATATCTTCTTCCTGAACATCATGATGCAAAGCTAACACAAGCTACCAGTATAGGAAAGACTCTTAGAGGATTGTTTTTGTTTTACTTATATCCCTACCTTAGTTCCCTAATTTACACTATTCTACAGAGAATACCTTAAAAAGAAAGAAAAAAGCATAAAAGCCAGAAAAAAAAAAGATTGAGAAAAGATTTTTGTTTTGCATGCTTATCAGGCATATTAGAGTTAGGTATTTAATTTTTTTTTTGCATTTCTTTTTAAATGTCTCTTAATTGTTTTTGTTTTTGTTTTGTTTTGTTTTGTTTTAATTTTATTTTATTTAATAATAACTTTATATTGACAGAATCCATGCCAGGGTAATTTTTTTACAACATTATCCCTTGCACTCGCTTCTGTTCCGATTTTTTCCCTCCCTCCCTCCACCCTCTCCCCTAGATGGCAAGTATCCTATATATGTTAGATATGTTGCAGTATATCCTAGATACAATATATGTTTGCAGAACCGAACAGTTCTTTTGTTGCACAGGGAGAATTGGATTCAGAAGGTAAAAATAACCCGGGGAAGAAAATAAAAAATGCAAATAGTTCATATTCGTTTCCCAGTATTCTTTCTTTGTGTGTAGCTGCTTCTGTCCATCATTTATTCATTGAAACTCAGTTAGGTCTCTTTGTCAAAGAAGTCCACTTCCATCAGAATACATCCTCATACAATATCATTGTCGAAGTGTATAATGATCTCCTGGTTCTGCTCATTTCACTTAGCATCAGTTCATGTAGGTCTCGCCAGTCCTCTCTGTATTCATCCTGCTGGTCATTTCTTACAGAACAATAATATTCCATAACATTCATATACCACAATTTACCCACCATTCTCCAATTGATGGGAATCCATTCATTTTCCAGTTTCTAGCCACTACAAACAGGGCTGCCACAAACATTTTGGCACATACAGGTCCCTTTCCCTTCTTTAATATCTCTTTGGGGTATAAGCCCAGTAGTAGCACTGCTGGATCAAAGGGTATGCACATTTTGATAACTTTTTGGGCATAATTCCAGATTGTTCTCCAGAATGGTTGGATTCGTTCACAACTCCACCAACAATGCATCAGTGTCCCAGTTTTCCCGCATCCCTTCCAACATTCATCATTATTTTTTCCTGTCACATTAGCTAACCTGACAGGTGTGTAGTGGTATCGCAGAGTTGTCTTAATTTGCATTTCTCTGATCAATAGTGATTTGGAACACTCTTTCATATGAGTGGTAATAGTTTCAATTTCATCATCTGAAAATTGTCTGTTCATATCCTTTGACCATTTATCAATTGGAGAATGGCTTGGTTTCTTATAAATTAGAGTCAGTTCTCTATATATTTTGGAAATGAGGCCTTTATCAGAACCTTTAACTGTAAAGATGTTTTCCCAGTTTGTTGCTTCCTTTCTAATCTTGTTTGCATTAGTTCTGTTTGTACAAAGGCTTTTTAATTTGATATAATCAAAACTTTCTATTTTGTGATCAGTAATGGTCTCTAGTTCATCTTTGGTCACAAATTTCTTTCTCCTCCACAAGTCTGAGAGATAAACTATCCTATGTTCCTCTAATTTATTTATAATCTCATTCTTTATGCCTAGGTCATGGACCCATTTTGATCTTATGGTGTTATGGTGGTATATGGTGTTAAGTGTTTCACTTACTTTGTTTCTAGTTATTTGGTTCCCTGATAAATAGTATTTTAAGCATTTTGGTATGTATGGAAACCTACTGTACACTCACAAATTACTGAATGATTCTACTGATTTCTTACCGATATTTTCAAATCATATCCAAACATTTCTTCTGAGTTTTCCAAAGCTTTTTATAGTCTGAACTCATTTATCTAACTGATATTATTTGAAGCTATTCTCTTTACGTGGTGAGTTCATTCCCATTTTTTTGCCTTTGCTCATGAAATTCCCTTCATTCCACGTGTCTTCCTCTCTATGTTTCCAAATAATATACTTTCAGAGTCAATTCAAATCCACTTCCTCCTTGAAGCCTTCCATGACTATTTCATTCCACAGAATGCTGTTATCTCTGAACCTCCATGCTTATAGTCTTGACCACAAAATCTAGCATATATTTATATCTCTAGCAAATATGTTATAACTCTTGTGAACTGTGCCTTTTATTAGGGCAGTTAGGGAGTATATGTAAACTATATATAAAGTATATATAGACTTTGATATAATATTAAAAAAAGAAATTAAAGGCTAAAAAAGGATTGTTTTGAGAAAAGAGGGAAGGAGGGGTAAAATGGGTTGTTTTAAATCACATGAAGAGGCACAAAAGTAGATAAATCTAACTACAAAATAAACAAGAAAGAAGTTAGGGAAGTTAATAGAATTTTAGAAAAGTTAGGTATAATAGACCTCTGGAGAAAATTAAATGGGAAATATAAAAGAATATAACATTTTCCCCCTGGCACCTATATGAAAATTGATATCTATTATGGCATAAAAATCTAACAATTAAATGCAGAAAGACAGAAATAGTAAATGCATTCTTTCCAGATCATGATGCAATTAAAAATTGCATTTAATAAAGGGACAGGAAAAGTCTAAAAACTTAGTAGAAATTAAATAATTTAATTCTAAAGGTTGAGTATATCAAACAGCAAATAAGAGAAATCAATAATTTCATTCAAGAGAATGACAATAATGAGACAACATACCAAGACTTATGGGATTCAGCTAAAGCAGTACTTTGGGGGGAAAACTAGAAAAAAATTAAAAATCCCCAATTAAATGCCACATTAGAAATTCTGAAAGCCAAAGGAGAAAGTAATAAAATTGAAAGTAAAAAAAAAAAAACAAAAACAAAAACAAAAAAAACAAAAACAAAAAAAAACTATTGAACTAACAAATAAAACTAAGATTTGGTTTTAGGGGGAAAAAACAACAACATAGTAGACAAACCTTTAGCTAATTGGATTAGGAAAAGAAAGGAAGAAATTTACAGTATCAAAAAATGAAAAAAAAAGATGAATTTACCACTAATGTATAAATCAAAGCAATATTTAGGAGCTATTTTGCCCAATTGTATGCCAGGAAATCTGACAATCTAATTGAAATGGATAAATATTTATTAAAAAGATTGACAAAAGAGAAAATACTTAACCACATTTTAGAAAAACAAATTGAACAAGTCCTCAATGTACTCCCTAAGACAAAATTTCAAGGACTACATGGATTTAGAAGTGAATTCTACCAAATATTCAAACAACAATTAATTCCAACACTATAGAAACTGTTTAGGAAAATAGAAAAAGGAGTCCTGCCAAATCCCTTTTATGAAACTAAAACAAGAAGTGCCAAAATAGAGAAAAAAAAATCATAGACCAATGACCCTAATGTATATTGATTCAGAAATTTTAAAATATTGACAAAGAGATTATAATAATTTATCACCAGAATAACATGCTAAGACTAGATGGGATTTATACCAGGAATTTAAAAAGAAAACTATTTGCATATTGATAAAGCTAACAGAAATAATATGATTATCTCAATAGTGTAGAAAAAAGTCTTTGACAAAATACAGCCCCCATTCCTATCGAAAACTCTAGAGAGCCTAGGAATAAATGTAGTTTTCCTTAAAATGATAATCAGCATCTACCTAAAACCAACAGCAAGCACTATATTTAATGGAAAGAATTGAGGAGCAATAATAAGATCATGGGTGAAACAAGGATGACCATTATTATCACTATTATTCAAAATTTGTAAAAGAAATGTGTGCTTAGCAATAAGAGGAGAAAAATAAATAGAAGGAATTTCCTTTTTGATCTGATTTTTCTTGTGTAGCATAATAATTGTGGAAATGTGTATAGAAGAAGTGCAAATGTTTAACATATATTGGATTACTTAGCATCTAGGGAAAGGGATGGGAAGAAAAAAAAAGCAAAAATGCTAACCAAATGCTAGCAGATCTAAAACTGAATTATAAAGCAGAAGTCATCCAAACCATTTGGCACAGATTAAGAAATAGAGTGGAGGATCGGTGGAATAAGTTTAGTGCACAAGACATAATAATCAATGATTAGAGTAAGCTACTGTTTGACAAACCCAAAGTCTCCAGCTTCTGGGATTAAAAATTTTCTATTTGAAGAAGAGTTGCTAGAAAAACTGAAAAATAGTATGTCAGAAACTAGGAGTAGACCAACATTTCATGCCCTGTATCAAGACAAGGTATTGAAATCAGTACATAATTTAGACATAAGGTTGTTTTTAAAGGCAAATTAGGAGAGTAAGTTTTAGTTTACCTGTCAAATCTTTGGAGAAGTGAGTAATATATGATCAAAGAAGAACTAGAAAACACTATAAAATACAAAACAGATAATTTTATTACATTAAATTAAAAATGTTTTTTTGCACAAATAAAACCAATGTAACCAAGATTAATGAGAAAGCAGAAAGCTAGGAAATAAATTTACAACCATTGTTTCTGAAAATGTTTTCATTTTTAAAATATAAAGAGAATGGAGTCAAATTTAAAAGAATACAAATCATTCCAATTGATAATTGATCAAGGGATATGAACAATTTTCTGATAAAGAAATTAAATTCCTTTCTAGTCATATAAAAAAATGTACAAAATCACTATAGATTAGAGAAGTACAATTTAAAACAACTTTGCATCCACCTCATATCTATCTGACTAGTTATGATGACAGCAAAAGATAATAATAAATGTTGGAAGGATATGGGAAAATTGTGACACTAATAGATTATTATTGGAGTTGTGAATGATCTAACCATTTTATAGAGCAACTTTGAACTATGCCCAAAGGGATATAAAATTATACATATCCTTTGATCAAATAGTATCAGTGCTGAATCTATATCCAAAAGAAATCATAAAAATGGGGAAAGGACCCACATGTGCAAAAATATTTGCAATTACCCTTTTTGTGGTAACTGGAAATTGGAAAATGGGTGGATGCTTATCAATTGAGGAATGGCTGAATAAGTTAAAGTATATAAAAGTAATGGAAACATTTTGTTCTATAAGAAATGATGTACATGCTGATTTCAGAAAAACCTGGAAAGACTTTTGTAAACTGATGGTAAGTAAAGTGAGCAGAATCAGGAAAACATTGCGCACAACAATTGTAATATTATTTGATATTAACTGATAGAATTGAATCTCAGCAATCTAGTGATTGCTAGACACATTCCAATAAACATTGGATAGAAAATGTCATCCACATATATAGAAAGAACTATGGAGACTGAATGCAGATCAAAGCAGGCAATTTTCATGTTTTTTTTTTTTTCTTCATGGTATTTCCCTTTTGTTCTATTTTTCTCTTCCAATATGACTCACATAAAAAGGCTCTAAAATATACTGTATATAACCTAAAAAGTTAATATTCAAAAGAGAAAAAGGGATAGAATTGAGATGGGGTGGGGCATTTGTTGGAAAACAGGAAAGAATGGATCACATTTACAGGCAGAAAAGTTAGCCTTGGTAAGGGCTTAGGCCATCTCATCATATTAGACAGGAGTGAAGGAGGAAATAGGCAGAAAGTATCTGAATATTAGGAGATGAGGGAGATGGGAGAAGGCTCATGTCAAATAGCTTTTATTCTTGTCTGTAAATAATGAGGCAAAGTTTCAGATAAGAGTGTAAAGGAAGGAAAAGCCATTGAGGATGGATGAAAAGATAGATCAGGAGGCAGCATAGTGTCTTTCCCAAAGTAATCGCTAAAAAAATTGCTTCAGTGAATGAATAGGAAGATAATCAACTTTGGAATGAGGAGATCTCATTCTAGTCCTGGCTTTTCTGCATACTAAATGTGTAACTTTGGTCAAATAATTTAACCTTCTTAAGTCTTTGATTCTTTATCTTTTATAAAATGGGCATAAAGGCATCTGTTCTACTTACCTTTTACAGATATTGTGTGGTTAAATTGAGATAAGATGTGAAATCTTTGTGACTTAAAAAAGGAAAGGCTTTGGATATACAAGGCTTTATTTTCTTTTTCCATGGTTTTTGGAATCTGTGTAAACTTGAGAAACAAAAACCTTTACTTGTCCAGATTGTCTTTCTACATTTGGCAAATGCTAACTTTCTATCAAGATGATTACCTTTCATTTGTGGTTGAACAGGGGTAACAATTGCTATTTCTATGATAACCCCCATTGAGGACAAGCTGTCTTTCTTTGGATATTATCAATTATTTCGTTGTTGTTAGAAAACTAGCAATGGGTGAAGAATAAAGGCCCATGTTATTCTTTCAGACGAGTGGCATTTCCATTTGTCTAAATGATGTGACTCAGCTTCTGCTCTTTTGTGTTGGATGCTGATCACAAGGTTGTTTTCTATATGCTCCAGGGTGGTTGTAAAATTCTAAGGTCAGTCAGGCAAATGTGATAACACAGGTTATAGTTATTGTGTGTAGTCCTTGTCACAGTTGGCAGTTCCAATGCTTAGCTTTTACGATTAGCTTGTCTCTGTTTCCAAATTAAGAAGCTACACCTCAGGGCATCCTGAAGAATCTGTCTGGTTGTGCAGACCAGTGTTGCTCTATTGCCTTCATTACTGAACAGCTACCAATCTTTCTTAGAACCTATTTCAAAAACCTCTTGATACCATCCTCTCACCTTCACACACTTTCCACCATATGTTTTCACCACTTCACTTGCTTTGTTCATAAAGACAACATTACAACCCTTTAAGTTAGTATAGTTTCAGTAAATTACTTATTCATCAGGTTTAAAAGGATTGTTTTCTTTTTTTTTAATGTGCAGATGTAATGAAAAATACTCCAATGCTTACTTCAAGGAATTGTGACTTTTTTACATATGCACTCTCCCTCCACTGAAACATTGTACAGCCACTCTATATTTTAGTACAGCCATATCCAAATCAAGACTGGGGTTCCTCTGAAAGACTGTAGTCTGACTCCAAGTTGTTTGCTGAACCATTCATGGGGGAAAGTATGTTCTCATCCCACTCTTCTGCTATTCACAATTATGGGGCTTGAATCTCTGAGTAACTTAATATTCTTCCTAATACACTAAAGAAAGAGAGCTCAGGAACTTCATATCCCTTGAGTCAGTCATTTGAAGTAAGGCCTGCAATTGGAGTTTGAATAGCAATTAGTTATGCAAATCAGCACCAGTCCCCAAATCTCTATCTGTATTCCAAATACAGATTCCTTTTGGCTCTTCCCTCTGGCAACATAGTGGTGCATAAAGAATATTGCCACCCTTTTTTGTTGTTCTACCTTGAAACCCCCAAATTCACTTGACCTACTTTGACTTTCTCTTATTCAATTGAATTTTAGTTCCAACTGTAACCTTTCTTTCATTGTGCAAACTACCAATCCCCAACCCTTTGAACTGAACTCACTGCAGTTATAACTATAGCTACCATTCTATCCATAAATATTATTAGGGAAATCCCAACATCCTTTCCTCCTAGCATTACCTTATTCTGCTCCCAGATTACCTCATGGCTTTCAATTTGTTTCTCAGAAGGCCTTTTCTGTATTCTATGTCAGTGACTGTTGACTTTTTTGTTTTGGATAATAGAGAGTGATAGCATAATTAGGCATGAATGGTTTTCAAGAGATTGCAAATTTCATTAAATTGTCTTTCCTCACCCTGAATTACCCCTCTTCCACATGTCCTAATCAGTACCTATCACCACTATTTTTTCAGGCACCTAGGTTCATAACTTTAATGTCATCTCCTATATTATACACATTCATTCTATACATCTAATCAGTTGTGTCCTGTCCGGCAGGACAATAACAGTGGGTCATCGAGTGGAGCCAGGGCCGAAGGGGAGCAAAGGTGCTGTAAGACAATCAGTCTGTAAAGCCTACGGCTTGGGGACAGGATCGGAGAGACAGAGAGGCAACTCAAGATTTAAGATGGTGAATGTCTCTGTTTAATGAATGAAGAGAGTTTAATTAAATAGGATTTCTGAGTGGGGGGTTACAATGAGAAGAATGTCGGACCATAGGTGTGGCGGAAATCCTAGAGTATACTGTTATCTAGATCTGGGGCGGAGATGACCGATTTCTTGGGACACACATTATCTAATCTTCAGGAATTTAGGGTGTATGCTAATCTTAGCTCTTTGTCTCCTGCGTCCAAGGACATGGCAATGTTCAAGGACATGGTCTCTTGGCATATCCTCAAGAGTGGTCTCTGGCATATCCTCCTTTCTTTATTATTTAAGGGCGGGAGGCCTGTCTTAGGCTATGTGGCCGGCATCCATATTCAGTACCCAAGTAATCCGACCTTAAAAGGCCAGAAAAGGGCAGGACCCCTGTCTTAGGCTATGTGGGCGGCATCCGTCCCAGCACCCCAGCATCAAACTTCCGGGGTGTGCTTCTGGAAAACGGGCCCACAATAATCCCGTCATTGGGTGTTCCTGCAGCCAGAGGGTATGATGACCCTGAAATATGGGGCCACAATAATCCCGTCATTGGCTCACCCACAGTTTAGCTACTAAATGCGAGGGGGCAATACCTGAGATCAGACCTTGTATGGATATGAGGAGGAGGTGGGGCAAGAGTGCTTAAGGCAAAGTGAATAGGAGCTAAGAGTTCCCATTCTTTCAGGTATATTGAAAAAATATACCAGTTTCCCCAATGTTCTATCTCTACCTCCCCTTTTCAAATGACCATTCCCCATATAAATCCCAAGAGCAAATCAAAATCCCTATACATAACAGACTAATACAGTAGCATTTCCTAAAAAGCCCTCAAACATAACAGCAATTACAGTTTTAACAAATCCCATCCCAAGTCTTAAACACACAGTAATAGATGATCCAGGTAAGGTTTAACAGTCGGTCATCAACCATCCCCAAAGTCCCTCATATCAGTCCAAAGTACACTCGATGCAGGATCAAGTCCATGGTCTCATTTTAAAACTGCTGCTTCAGGCTGTGAAGTGATAGGAGGCTCTCATTCTTTGCAGAGTGGGTGTGTGCCGTGGTGACAATCAAAGTTGATCAAAGCTGATCCAGGTTCCAGAAGCAAGTCAATATCTGTAATTTGACCAAAATCTAAAACAAAAACACAAATCTAACACACAAAGATTAGATCAGTCTCAGATAGACTCAGTTCACCAGACTGCTGCAAAATACGAGGAGGCCAAAATAAATTGACGAGCAGTTTCCTACGTGAAGAGATGAGTTTGCTTTACAGGCCAAGCAAATGGCTGCAGTCTTACAGACCCTTGTTAATTGTCCACTTATGTAGAAACCTTAAAGGAACAAAACACAAATATCCAGTAACAGACAGATGACCAGGCGAAATAGTTGCCCAAGCATTTAGGATACAATGATTACATATGACCAGACTGAAAATAGCAAGGCATGACATAATTGAATTGCATTAACAGTTCTATTGACCATTGCTCTGATCAGAGAGATCAGTTACAGAAGGAAAAATGCAAGAACATAACTATAACATAACATAAGCAGTTGAGTTTTAACAGCTTATCAATCAATTGTCCCAGTAACTGTCACAGGGTGGAGCTTTAAAACTCCCAAATAGCATTAGCTAATTAACTCTAAGCCCAAAAACTCCAATAACAGATGTCATCAAATTTCGGATAAATCTTAAACAATTATTTATCATATCCTTATAAGTCATAACAGAAAGCAATTTTGTCTCAGTAAGTTCACAACTTAGAACAATTATCATATCTAGGTAGATGTTACATGAGTGAACATTATACATACAAATCATTTTGCTTTTAAAATACCCAATACATAGAAAAATATCCCAAATTGCATATTGTAACAAACATTTTCAAAAGGACAAAGAGAAAAAACTATTATGTTCAGAGACCCTTTAAATAACCTCAGAATGACCCAATACAATCAATTTAAACTTAATACAAAAAACCCAATTCCACATAAAAGAATTCAAGAACATAGCAATTAAACTTTTAGAAATACTCAGACCAAAGTATGGATCACATTTACGACCATTTTCTTTTAACCAAAAAAAATTTTTATGAAGAAACAAATATTCAATCAATTAACCTAAAAATAAGCATGTCCTTAAAAATCACACTGCACTGGCTGTAAATCAGTTAAGAAAAAAGCGGCAGGAACATACTCAGGGAGGTGAGGGGCGGAGAAGATTCCATATGGCCATCCTTCCCCCACTCCTGACCCCCTAGAAAAAACTTCCCTCAGGTTCCCCACTCAATTTTCTACATGGGGATCCTTTTCAAGATTTAACCCATCAGTTTCCCAATATCAGGTTTCTTCCCAAATCCACCCATTTCCAACTTTCTCTATCCTTCTGACTACATACTTAAACAATCTCCTTAAAGAACTTTCCTCCAGATGCTCCTTTGGTAAAGTAGCAGAAGGCAGTGGGGGTGGGTGACTCCTTCCCCCACCTCTTCACCTACTCCAAAAGGTCTTTCTTTCACCCTTCTAATACCAATCGAACCTTTAATTTCCCTTGCAAATCAGTCCTTCCTAACTCACCTGCATTCCTCTTTCCTTTTCCCATCAAAAACCTGTAAGATTCAACCCTATAGTGAATAATAAACCTCCAAAAATCCACACCTGTCCAGCAGAGCTGGATTTAAAGTATAACTTATGTTAACAAATTTCAGAAGGTAACAAACTGAATCAAACTAATACAGCTGTTTTCTTCTAACAGCGATCTTATCTCTAGAGCTTTTTATTGCCCAGGTCAGGCTAAGCTTGAATTTTATTGCTCTTTACTCTAGTAGGCTTTATAAAGAAATGCAAATTTTCCTTAATCATTGTTCTTAAAACTTAACAAAGCTTTTAAATCAGCAAAAACAGATTAGGGGCTTTTTCCAGGATTCCCCACCCTCAGAGAGAAGTATGTTTCACCTTGAATTCCCTTTTCCCATTCCAAAATCCAAAGCGGCTTCGGTGAATTTCCAAGGAAGCCCATTTTGTGCTTTACTCTGCCTTCACAGAGAATGCCTAGATATTCTATTCAAACGTCTTTCCTTTAAATGTTAGCATACTGCTGTATATTAACTTTCCAAACTTTCAAATCCCTTTCAATCTATTTTTTTTTCTTTCTTTTTATTCTTCCTTTCCCTTTTCTCCCTTTTTCTCACAGGCTGCTGCAGTCAGCCAGAGCCAGAGAGAGAGAGAGAGAAAGATTTTTCAAACTTCTTGATATTTTCTAAGTCTGCAACACAGAGGCTGAATCCTTATCTCTTACAAGCTTATTTTAACTTTTAACACAGACACACACAAACAAACATGGAGCTCCAATTTACTATGTACAGTTGCAACGTTGTTTTCCAAACAACAACATAACAGACAAACCACACAGAACATGGAACATATATGACAGACTACACAGTTATACAGATTCCATGACATTCAAGATTTTTTTTTTTTTTTAAAAACATGAGAACAACAATTTTCTCAATCGTTGACACCCTGTCTGTTTCAGGAGCTGTTCAGTGAATTTGAGTGGTTCGATCTTCTCTTCAGGTTCCAAGGTGTCTTGGTCTCGTAACTGATGATAAAAGATGTGTCTTTTTGTGATCGCAGAATCTACTTGAGATTTAACGAAAGTGGTTAGTTTATTAAAGGCCCAAGGGCCAAAAGAAAGGAGGAGAAGGAGTCCCACAAGAGGGCCGAGAAGACTAGGGAGAAGAGTGGATAGCAAGGGGGAAGTGGAGAACCAGTTCTTATACCAGGATTCATTTTTTACTCTTTCCTGTTTTCTTTTTTCCAGACTGTCCCTAACAAGGCCAAGTTTATCTGAATAAAAGCAGCATTCCTCCTTGAGGGCTGCACAAAGACCTCCTTGTTGTAAGAAGAGAAGGTCTAAGCCTCTTCTGTTTTGCAGGACGACTTCAGCTAAGGATGCTACTGAGTCTTTAAGGTGTTTAAGTCCTGCTTGCAATTCCTGTAAATCCTTATCTATAGCAGCGCTCAATTGGGAATATTGTTTGTCATTTTGTATGAGGGAGGCTATACCCGTCCCCGTTCCTACCGCTCCTAGGCCAAGGAGGACGGTCAGGGTTAATGCAGTAAGGGGTTCCCTCTTGGTCCTGAAATTGCCAGTACTTTTTCTTTCCCAGATATCAAGAAAATCATCGGCCTGGTGTATATTAATATGAGGGAAGAGAAAGACAGAAACGCAGTAATCGCGTTTTTTGATAAAAGATCGGGCATCCAGAAATGTAGTAAGGCCAGCAGAGCATGCAAAATAAGAGCCGTCAGGAGCGGCCACTTATTGCCACGTCAGGTTGACAGGTATGGTGTGGTTGCAAACGCCTTCAAGCTGTTTGGGAGGAAGCATGTTAGGTCCTAGGAGACAAATTCCAATGAACTGATCAAAACTGTTCTGTTAGCCCAGCGGGGTCTTCTATCAAGGACCTCGTTTCCTTCTTAAAGGCCCTGACTTCTGTGGTGCTCAGGGGAGCGTTCACAAATCCTATACCTCCCTGGGCCGAAGGAACCTTTCTTAAGGGATATAATTTAGGACTTGGGGTTTTAGTTCCCGGCAAAGGATAATTTCGGATATCTCTTTGAATTTGATCTAATTCCTTCCTTAAAGAGAATGACTCTTTTTTGGAGTCCAGGTGGGGTCAATCGAATTAAATCCTCCCGTGCCTTGAGGGGCCCCGGAGGAGCTGATGGGATTAAGTCCTCACCTTCCCTTTCCTAAAACCATGGCTTCTTCTGGGGGTGGGGATAAGTATGGAGGACGGAGAGATAACAATGGGTCCCATAGCTGGGTCTTTAAAGTTTCCTCCTTCGTGTCCTTTACACTTGGACTCTTACTCAACATTATAGAAGCCCCGGAAAGCCATAGTCCTGCATATAGAACCTCCTCTGGATTAACAGGTTCTTTGTTATTAACACACAAATTCAGTATTTGGCACACCCAATCTTCAAGGAGCCAAATTTAGGCCAAATAGTGCCTCCACCAATGTCTTTGTCACTCCAGACAAAGCAGCAATACCTTATCATCTTTTTCTTGCTTTTTCCTTTATATTTTGGCAGTTTGGAAATTACTTAATTTGTTTCCCAAGGGACTATCTACCGGTATTCTCTGATCATTTTTCTCATTTCTCTCCGCGAGGGCTGGCTGGGACTGGGCCACACCCATTGAATTTGGACGGAATCTAAATTCCAAAAACACCCAAACACGCCAATTGTCGCCAATTGACTCCAGTCACCCTAGAAGGCCTAGCCAAGCCTACCTGTCCAGAGACCTAGAGTTTAAGACTCAGGGCCTCACAGAGTCCTATGAGCGACAAATTCCCCCAAGATTGCCAAGAGTCTCATAGCGAGCTCAAATTAGGCCGGGCATTTGAGCCGCAAGTCAGGGGCCTAGTCCTGCCTTCCATCAACATACAGTGTAAAAGGCCGGTCATCTTTCTCAAAAGGCAAGGTGGGAGCGGCCCCAAGTACCTGGGCGAAGTAAACCTTTAGATAAAGAAACTCTAGCCCCAGGAAAAAGCTTAGCAACAATCATAGTGTGGCCACAAATTAAAATAGTTATTTAAGGCAGTTCTACTTCTGGTCTATGCAATCACACCTGAACTCAAAACTCCCAGCAAATATTAGCTGCAGTCCCAAAAGATTTTATCTTCTACATCAGTTATCATTAATCAAGGACTTCAGATAAAATCTAGTGCAAGAATCACAGTAAAGGGTTTACAGCTTATACAACTATCTTTCTTATCTAAGTAGACAGTTTTAAATTTAACATTACACAGATCTTAAAGTTCACAAGTAACTGAACCAAATTTCATATAACTTATTGCCCAACAGAGATGACAAATTTTAAGGCATAACTCAGTTACAAATTACCCAATACCTCTAGAAAACACACCATCTAAGTAGGAAGGTAAACTATCCCATCTAGTCCCTCAGTAACTTCTCAAAGAATGGAGGAGGGAAAACAGGGAACAAGTCTAGAGAACATAGAAAAGCACACAGGAAAGGCAGACTTCTTTCCTAAGGGTATTCACCGAATTCTTAAATGGCTTCAGTTTCTCTCATTTACTCATTTCTTGCTGCAGTCAAGGAATGAGGAGAGAAAGGAAATTAAAAGCCATCTTCTAAAGAATTTAATTTGCCTTGACCTAAAATTTTATTCCCCAGCCATCATTCCAAAGGTCTTTCTTGAAGCTGCAACCTGGCCAGGGTTGGAGCCCAGGAAAAAATCCTTTGTTGGCAGGGACATAGAATGCCAATCCAGAAAAGAATAGAACCAAGTGTGCTAAGAGCAAAAGGTTTTAGGACTAAGAAAATTAGGAGCAAAAGAGTTCCCACCTGTAGGGTTAGGTAGGAAAGTGTGAGACAGACAGACCTAGCCTGGCTTACCTAGATTATCTCTCCATAAGCAGCTAAGAAAGTTTTAAGTAGTGCCCTGAAGCTAAGAAAAAAAAACCGAGAGCAGTTTAAAATCCCATCTTTGTAGACAGCCTTGTGAGCATGCGAAAACGTAATTCTGAGGCTTCTACAGACGCAGGATGACCAAATCAGGGAAACTGAGTCCTGTTTAAATGTATAGGACGAGCACACGTCCCGAGGGCTAGAAGCTGCGGCTTTAAGAGCCAGGTAAAGGTCTGGAAGGGGCGCAGCCCACTTGTCCAAATTGCTAGCAAATTTCTATTTTAAAAGTTGGTGACAACCTTTCCGGAGATTTGAGAAGATTTAGATTGAGTCCCCAATCTCCCCACTGTACAGTAACCCCAAGAAGGGGACAGGATAGGAGCATTTAAATGGCAGGTTGCCAAGCCACATGGGAGAGGTCCGAACCAGGCCTCGAGTTCTACACTCCCCACTCCATGGAAGAAGGGGGAGGAGAGGCCAGAACGAGGGTTGGGGAGGAAAAGATGCCATCTTACCCAGCGCAGTGCGTCTTGAATGGCGAGGGCTCCTCTGGCGATTCCACGCTGGAACTTGAAGGCGGGGCAGCTCATCTAAGCCCCCAAATCTTGCTGGGAGAGCAAAACCTGAAGGGAAGACTGCTTACCCCTGTCCAGGGAGTAGCTGCCGTGGGCAGAGACATTCTCTAAACTCACCCCAATTTACCCCCTTTCTCCTCGTGGCTACAGCCTGACCATTAGAGACTCCATTGCATTTAACAGTGGCATGGGAGAAGGGCTCAAACACAGCTCCTCTTACGTTTCTCCGGCTATCTCCCCAGAACAGAGCAAAGAGAGCGCTGGCCTGGGACCCCCGAGAAGGGTAAGGTCCCCAGAACGGCCACATGACCACTCTTTGGTCTGGGGTGGTGTTAAAGAGACACTTCCTCTCGTGTCTCAACAGTTCCTGCTGGAGAGCAGGACTATCTGGTGACAGGAAAAAAAGATTAGAAATGCATTGAGATGCAAAGGAAGGGCCTTTCTCTCTCTAAAGGATTTGGTCAGTGGGAGTTTCTTCAAGCAAAGCATCTGCTCCAGGAAAAGACTTTAGAGGCAGGGGAGTGTCTAGATCAAAGAAGCCTTTTCACCTGAAATGGAAGTAGAGTGAGACGAAACACAGATATTCTCCCCACTACCTTTAGAGATAGAGTGAGACCAAAGAAAGAACGCAGATTCTTCCGGAAGAATACTGCTTGAACAGCTCAAAACCCAGATTGGTTCTGAGTGTGCCCCGAAAAGGTCGGGGTCCAGTTTGATCGCCAAATTATCTAGCTTCCGGTGTTTGTTTCGTCAGGGAAGCAAATGTTAAGGTCTAGCTTTGGGGTACCTAAATGAAATTAGGGTTAAGGTCTAGTGGCAGGTTTGGGGTATTTCAAGCGAAAAGGATCTATGGACGGCGCAACATATTTTCTTTGGAAAGGGGCCACTGGTCAAACCAGACTGGAGTGTTTTGATCTTATCCGCCTGCAGGCTGGGCGGACCAGTGGCCCTTATAAAAAATGGTTCTGAAAACCAAGGCCAGCACGGCCAGGGTACGGCTGTACTTGTAAAGGCTGATTGATACCTTGGTTATTTTTCCCTAATCCTTGTTGAGGGAGAAAACCCTGGCTTAGCATTTGTCTTGTGACTACAGAATTGGGGCTGCACATAATAATACCCATTTGTGAGAGAATATCTCTTCCCCATAGGTTAATAGGTAGATTAGGAACTATGTAAGGGCGGACAGTGCCTTTATTTCCCTCAGCGTCTTCCCAAGTTATCTGAGGACCCGGGGGTAATTGCCGAACCTTGCCGTTGTTAAAGGCTCCTTCAATGACTTCATTAATTAATGCCCAGAGGGGGAAAACATTTACAACGTTCGGCCCTTCTTGTTTTAGGTCTCGGCCAACCTTCTGCCATTTCCCGGGGTGTATTTCAGGGCCATTTACAATAAACCAAGGACAGACCTTATCTATGTATATAAAGAATTTTATAAGGTCCTTCTTTTTTACTTTTATGCCTCTTTCCTTAAGATTTCCTTTAAGATCTTTAAGGAATATTTCTTCTTTAGATAAATACGATCCCATAGTACCGACAATCGCGAAAAATTACCTCTACCCTTACGGGGGTTCCGTAGAGACCGTGAATTTCTCTTGCGGAATGCTGGGGGCGATGTCGGGCCGAGGTCCACTTAGAGGCCCACGTTGGGCGCCAGTTGTCCTGTCCGGCAGGACAATAACAGTGGGTCATCGAGTGGAGCCAGGGCCGAAGGGGAGCAAAGGTGCTGTAAGACAATCAGTCTGTAAAGCCTACGGCTTGGGGACAGGATCGGAGAGACAGAGAGGCAACTCAAGATTTAAGATGGTGAATGTCTCTGTTTAATGAATGAAGAGAGTTTAATTAAATAGGATTTCTGAGTGGGGGGTTACAATGAGAAGAATGTCGGACCATAGGTGTGGCGGAAATCCTAGAGTATACTGTTATCTAGATCTGGGGCGGAGATGACCGGTTTCTTGGGACACACATTATCTAATCTTCAGGAATTTAGGGTGTATGCTAATCTTAGCTCTTTGTCTCCTGCGTCCAAGGACATGGCAATGTTCAAGGACATGGTCTCTTGGCATATCCTCAAGAGTGGTCTCTGGCACAGTTGCCCTCTTTTTTTTTTTTTTTTTCATTTCTACTGTTTTCATTCTTTCATATGATTCTATTCCATTTTGGATACTTCTCACCTACACTATTAAAATCATCTTCTAAATGACCATTATACTTTAAGTTTCTCATTTCTCCAATTCCTGCTTTATAAAACTGTCAAAAACAAAATAAAACAAACCCACAAACACACAGATAAAACAAAACAAACAAAAACTTCCATAAAATTTTAGATTCTCCCTCCTAAAGTTCATGTCTGAGTATCAATTGTTAAATCCTAATGACTTAATTATGAATCCTATGGTAAACAATTTGTATTTTATGAAATACATAACAGAATAATAGAGTATGTAAGCTAGAGTATGTACATTATAAATAAAAATAAATTATAAATTATAAATAAATATACTGTATAGAAGCTAGGTGACAACTAAAAATTAAATTTAAGAGGAACAAAATGTTCTGATCATTGGATACAAATGATGATGATGATACAATACATAAAATATCTTTTAATTGTCTGAAAGAGTGAGGAATCTTTGCATTACATATAAACAAAGCAATTTAGTTTAGAACTATTCAGTTGAATAGTGATCAAAATCTAGAGAAAAAAGGACTTCTTTCAGGTGTAAGTTCTTAACTTTTGTCAGGGGAGGGTGAACAGAGGAAAGACTCTCTCTCTTTCTCTTTCTCTCTATTTTTCTCTTTCTCTCTCTCTCTCTCTCTCTGTCTCTGTCTCTGTCTCTCTCTGTCTCTGTCTCTGTCTCTCTCTGTCTCTCTTTTTTTCTCTCTCTGTCTCTGTCTCAGTCTCTCTGTCTCTACCTGACTCTCTTTGAATCTCTCTCTTTCTCTCTCTCTCTCTTTCTGTCTGTCTCTGTCTCTGTTTCTGTCTCTCTCTTTCTCTCTGTCTCTCTCTTTGTCTTTCTTTTTCTCTCTGTCTCTGTCTCAGTCTCTCTGTCTCTACCTGATTCTCTCTGAATCTCTCTCTCTCTTTCTCTCTTTGTCTCTCTCTCTCTCTCTCTCTATCTCTCTCAAGATATTTCATGTATTGTATCATCATTATTACATGTATCCAATAATAGGCACATATAGAAGCCAAACTATCCCAAGAGTCTGACACTAAGTTAACCACTCCTACAGAACCAGACTTCCAAAGTGAATGCAAGTTAAGGAGTTAAGGTGCTACACTAGAAATATCTCTTCTTTTGTTTAATCTTCCCCCAATTAAAAAAAAGACACATAATTGTTTTATTTGTTTTCCCCACACCCTTATCATCTTCTCAATTGAGGAAAATTAGCATCAACTATAGATAGAGATGTCCTTTATGCATGGCTAGCAGCAAAGATAGCAAAATAAAGAGGACAATTTCACTGTAATGAAGGGCTTGTTTCTATTGGTATTCCTTTGAATAGTCATAGAAGGAAAAACTACCAAACATTAAAAAGTAGACCGAAGATGTGACTTTTGGGAGACAAAGCTCACTGTTATCTCAGACTAGTAATGTAATGGTAAGGGAAGGAAGATCTCAAAGTTGCACGTGTTAATGATAGTTTGAGTTTTTCATCAGCTCAACTTTATATTACTTAAAAACTTTGTTGTCATGAATTAGTTGGTATAATATTTTGGAAAAAAAAAGAAAAAAACAGAAGAAAAAAGAAAGGAGACAGAAAGAGAAAGAGATATAGAGACAGTGACACAAAATAAGAAAGAGACGAAGAGAGAGAGAGAGGTAGGTAGAAAGAGACATAGAGACAGAAACAGAGAAATACATACAAAGATAAAGAGAGGAGGGGGGGAGAAAGAGAGAAAGAGAAAGAGAGAGAAAAGAGAGAGTGAGAGAGAAAGAGAAGCAAGAGGGAGAGAGGAGGGGAGAAGGAAATTTCAAACAATAATGATTCTAGGAAGGAATCAGATCAAAATATTATGGAAGATAAACATATATACCTCAGAAGCTGTGCATTACTAAGTTTAGGAACCTAATGACACCTTTTGTAAAGTCATAAGGAGGATCATTATTCACTGGAGTTATTGGAGAAGAAAATGAAAAACCAACCCAGTATATTTGCCAGGAAAACTCCATTGACAGCATGGTCCATTGGGTCACCAAGAGTCAAACATGAGAATAAAAACATTTCAAAGTTATACTTCAGTTCTATTGAATTGTTCTCTTCCTAGTGCAAGAAATCTATTGAAGGAATGGTCATTTTGATTGGGAGTTACTTGGTTGAGAAAGAGAAAGGTAATTTGGGAGCATATGACATTTTGGGGAAGCAGACTGAGCCTGTATTTAATTCCCTACTGGGTAATTTTGGAACTGGAGGTAACAGAGAAAGAAACTAGCAGGTGGGAGGGGAATACATAACTGGATGTGAGAATATCCTAAAGGCAAGTTTCTAATTCAAAAAAAAATTTTTTTGGTCTGATTTTCATTCCAAGAAAAGAAAAGGTAATAGGGAATGTTAGCAAGGTTCTTGCTCAAGCATGTCATTCAGATTTATGAAACATTCCATACCCCTATAGATCAAATCAGTTGCCAAATCTTCATTTTATTTCTGAGACATTTTCCAAATCCACATTCTTTCCCTTTATCTATGTAGCTATTAATTAAATTCAGAACCTCAGAAACTCTCACTTAAACTAATATAATAACTTTCTTTTTGGTCTCCTAATCTTTAGTTATCCCTATTGTATCCATATTCTTCAAAGTTGCCAATTGGGTGTTTTTAAAACACAGATCTGATTTTGTCCCTGCACTTCATTGTAAGATTTAATGATTCTCTATTTCTTCTAGGATATAATAAAAATTCCCTTTTGGCTCTTCAGGATCTGATTTCAACTTACTATTCTAGTCATATATTTACACTATCCTCATCCATTTTGCCATCCATGATGTAGCAAAGTTAATTTATTTACTGTTACTCATGTATAACTTTTCAGGAGAATGGTACAATAGAAAGAGCTCACTGGATTTGATGTTGAAGG
Organism: Antechinus flavipes; assembly: GCF_016432865.1. Classification (NCBI taxonomy): domain Eukaryota; kingdom Metazoa; phylum Chordata; class Mammalia; order Dasyuromorphia; family Dasyuridae; genus Antechinus; species Antechinus flavipes. The sequence goes on along the minus strand of NC_067401.1, from coordinate 301,548,247 downwards.
ATATGAATTCAAATATAAGACCATTATTTGCTATCTGTATGATGGACAAATTAATTAAATTCTTAAGAGTTCCAAGCCTTTAATTTTACTTTCAAACTTTTACTCTTAAAATCCCTCTAAATGAGGGGAAAAATCAGAACAGAAATGAGTGCAAGGGATAATGTAAAAAATTACCCTGGCATGGATTCTGTCAATAAAAAGTTATTTTAAAAAATCCCTCTAAATCCACTAAGTTCATACCTTCATCCCTTTGAACAAGCTATCTTTCATCCTTAGATCATGTTCTTTCCTCATCTCCATTCCTGGAATTCCTTGCTCCTTTCAAGACTCATCTCTAAAGAAACCTTCTCTATGAGTAATTCCCGATTCTCTTAATTCCCAATATTCTTTCTTCCCCCCAGGAATAGCTGGTTTTGTAATATATAATTCAAAAAATTTTATGTGTGTTACATGTTATTCTCATCTTCCACTTTTCCCAATCTCTTACCAACAGTATATGTACTTTTTGAGAATTTTTATTTTTGTATCCCTATAATACAAATTAATTATAATTACTTATAAAACATGTAAGATAAAATATATAAATATAATTTTAATTAATTATAATAATAGCTACCAGATATATAATATATATATTTTTAAATGATTGCAAAGTGCTTCAAAAATACCATCTTATTTGATCTTTATAATAGTGATGGGAAGTACATGCTATTATCATTCTCATTTTACAAATCAGGAAATTGAGACAGACAGAGGACATGACTAAGGATCATATAGCTTGTAAGTGTTTGAAGTAAGATTTGAAATCAGTTCTTATGCTTAATTTATAATTCCACCTAGCTGCCTCTATAGTAAATATTTGTTGAATGAATTGAATATCAATTTTATTTATTCAAGAAAATGAGGGAAATTGAACAGACCAGAATCACAGAACCATAATCTCAAAGGTCATCTAATCTAATCCAAATCAAAACAGAAACCTACTCTATAAGGAACCTATCAAATGATTATCTTGAAGATATGCAGTAAATGAAAATCTACAGACACTTCAGGTAACCCATTACAGTTTAGAGTAATCTAATCCCCTTTGTTCTGCCTTTTAATAAGTTTACATTTACCTCTTGTCACTTTTATCTGTACCTTGTAGATATACTTTTTAGAGCCAAATAGAACAAATTTAATTCGTCTTCTACCTGATGATTTCTCAAATACTTCAAAACAGACATTCTTTCCTCAGCTATAGGTAGAGTAATAGAGAGGATGATTTCTGAAATCTCTTCCAAATCATAGAATTTTATGCAATTTACTATTTGTATATATTTTTTTCATTTGTCATCTCAAGGATATTTAAACTGAAAGAGTTATAATTTCGACTTTTTAAATGACATATGAAGAATGTCAGGAGATAGAATTCTATCAAGGTAGAATTGAAATTTTAAAATTGTTTTCTTCCATTATAAAAGGTTCATGGAAGGTGATGTCATATATTTATTTATTTGTTTTTAGCAGTAAAGTTCTATATTAAAAGACAAGGTATGTTTTTTCCAGTGAATTTTTGTACCTTTCTTTGTACTTGGTCAGTTCTGTTTTTTAAGGCATTCTTCTCCAATGACTTTTTGTAACTCTTTTACTATTTGGCCTAATCTATTTAATCTATTTTAAGGTGCTCTTTTGTTTTCTTTCTGTGTGTATTTATGTGTGTGTGTGTGTGTGTGTGTGTGTGTGTGTGTGCGCACGCGCTCGCTTATGTGTATGTCTTTCACCAAGTTGTTGTTTTATTTTTCCTACTTTTCTTGAGTCACTTTCATTTCTCTTCCCATTTTTTCCCTTTACTCTTTCACTTGATTTTCAAAATCCTTTTTGGAATCTTCTGTGGCTTGACACCAATTCATATTTCTCTTGGAGGCTTTGTATGTAAGAACTTTGATTTTATTGTTTTCTGAATGTGTGTTTTCATTTTCCTTGTCTCTATAATAACTTTCCACAGTAATTTTTTTTTATTTGTCCTTTTTTCATCCTATTACTGGACTTACAACTCTTTGTAAAACTAAAGCTCTGCTTCCAGGTTGGAGGGTGCAGTGTCTTAAGCTTCAGTGATTCTGTGTAGCTCTTTTCAGAGATATTTCCAGGGACCTGTAAGTTTTCAGTTCTTCCAAGGTGGTATCATTTAAGAAAAGATGTTTGCTACTTTTTTGGCCTGTGACTGACCACAAACAGTCTTGTCTGACCAAGAACTATGATGAATGTCCCTATTCCACTGAAATTGCAAGCTCTGATGTGTTAGTGCTCCTCTTCATCCTCGAACTGTTACCCAGGATTGTGCTCCAGATCTGAGTATAAGCAAAGAAATAGAATTCTGCCACAGTTCTAGCAAAGAGACTCTTATAATCTTCTGAGGTATTGTTCTAACCTCTTACCATCTGTGGACTGAAAGTTCTGGAACTAGACACTTAAGGAGGTGTCACTGATTCAGTGGCTCCCAAATCCTAACCTGGCTTTCTGGGACCCACTCTGGCTGGCAGACTTGTATTGAACTATGCTTCAGTCTCATCCTGGTGCAATAGCCTTTCCTGCCAACATTCTAAGTTGTCTTGGATTGGAAATTTGTTTTGCTCTGTCTTTTGTGGGTTCTATCACTCTATGATTTGTAGAAAGTCATTATTTAAAGGTTCTTGGAGAGATTTGAGGGAGAGATCAAGCAAGTCCCTTCCTTTATTCTACCATCTTGGCTCTGCCTCCAGACATTTGTTTTTGTTTTTGTTTTTTTGGCAAAGACACTGGAATACTTTGCCATTTCCTTCTCCAGTTCATTTTACAGATGAGAAATTGAACTTAAGTGACTTTCCATGGCCACACGATTAGTGCATGTCTGAGGCTAACCTAAAAATCAGAAATTTGAGTCTTCTTGACTTCAGGCCTGTCACTCTCTCCACTGTATTGTTTACCCTTCATTGCAAAGAGGATCAGTTGTGCTACCTAGATGCTCTCAGCACAAAATGAATTAAAGATAGTATTAAACTAAATTTAACAATCACTTTATTAAAAGTGTACTCTATACAAGACAATGTTCTGATTTACAATGAGAAAAAATAAATCAGTCCTTTCCATCAAAAAAGTTGAATTCTATTGGGAATGGGATTAGGCATAATCATAAAAAGAAGACTCCACAATTTAAAAATAAAGCTGCAACTCAGTAAAAAGGCTTAATTATTGTCTATAGTTATAAACTAAGACAAGGGGAGGGAGGGAGAAAAATTTGGAACACAAGGTTTTGCAAGGTGAAGGTTGAAAACTATCTTTGCATATATTTTGAAAAATAAAAGAGCTATTATTAAAAAAAAAAAAAAACTAAGACAAGGAGAAGCATCAGCATTCTTAGAGAGAGAAATGTATTCCTATGGGATAATGAATATAAGCCATTTAGGCCATTTTCTACGGGTACCTATAATATCAACCCCTCCACCCCACCCCTGAATGTTATGCTCCATTTACAATTGGTCATCATGTCAGGAAACAGAGATGCCCAATCTATTATTCTGCTTTTGGCTTTGGTGATTCATTGTAGAGCAAAAATCTGTTTGATTTTTGGCTATCCTTGTCTAAGATCTGGGTCAAATAAATGGAAAACAGAGTGTTAGATGGGACTACTCATAAATGTCATTGTTCATGTCAAACAAGGGAAAGCACAGTAGTCCCTTCTATTTACCAACATATGTCTATAAATCAGTTGATACAAATTAATTTTAGAAGCAGAAAGAGAATGTTAACAATTAGGGGAAATCAAAGGAAGCTTTCCAAAAGAAGGGAAAATTGAACTGCACCTAGGAGAAACATACAGTTTCTTGAAAGTGGAGATGACAAAAAAGCATAATCCAGGGGCACAGAGAATGACTGTAAAAATAAATGAGGATGGAAAAGCATGAGAAATGTATTTCCTTACAAGGAATATCATTACATTTTTGAATACCTCTACTGCATCATGCTTCCATTCCATTTAGAAATATTAAGATTTTATTTCTCTTGAATGAAAAATCTAGGCAATGCTATTTTTCATTTCTTATTTGATCAACTTCAGAAATGGTTACTTTCTACTTCAAGAACTTGTATTCTTCATTCATATACATATATATGTATATATATACATATATATATGTGTGTGTGTGTGTATGAAATTAATCAACCTTTCAGCTTATATGAATACTTTTAGTCTCACATTTCTTGATAGGGAAAAACTCAGAGTAGATAAAGAAAAGTTTTAGAAAATTCTGAGTTCCAAATAAACATGAATGGTTCAGCATGTGTTCTTGATTTTCAATCAATTAAAAACAAAAATGCATGTGTTCTATACTTTAGATTAATAATATCTTTTCTTTCTTCTCTTCCTCATTCACACTTTCAACATAATCACCAGATCTAAATATTTGTTCCATCTTTCTAGAGAATCATAACTTTCTTTTTTATTATTATTAGGGATGCTAATGCAATGGAAGACAGTTTGCAACACTATACATTTTTTCCCTCTAGAGTTCTCTCACTTGTAAAACTGTTAAGAAAATCCTATTTTTCACTGTTCCTAAGTGAAGGCTTCTCCTCCTTTTTTCACAAGATAAAAGAATCAATTGTATTTGTTTTGCTGCCCTATTGCAATTACCTCTCTTAGAGAACAGTTCCTTTACACCATTTTCCTGTTATGATAGGTTGAGAAGCTCACTTTACCTGATTTTTAAATTGTTTGAAGTGTTGCTTTTTGTACTTTGGAGTAAAGGGAAACTTAGTTTAATGGCAGTTTGACAGCTTTTTCCCCGAGTGACAAAATGAAATTGATCAAATGTACATTACAGCTTTTAGACTCTGAATCATACCATAACCTGTAGGGAATGCCTCTTGAATAGAATATGATTTATAAAATATGCAGCAAAGTCAGATCATTCACACTCAAGCTCCAATCTACCTGGATCATTTTATCTGTCTTCTTTCTTTCAAAATGGTTTCAAATATCTCTAAATCTGTGAACCTTTTGGTTTCAGAATTATTGGAACTTTTGGGGGGCCATGTTAACATGTCCAAAGTCAGAACACTAAGCCTTGGAAGCTTAGATCTAGAGGTAGATCTAGAACCTAGATCTAGAACTGTCAGTATTAAGACTAGCAAAATATTTAGCCTATTGACCTACTTCTCTGTGTTAATTATTTGAATTGTATGTGAATTGATTAAATTAAAATAGTCCACAATTTTATTTGACTACAAAACTACAAGAACAAGAATGTGTTACTTCAATCACATGGAACCTCATCTTCAATATAAACATCCCCAAGTCCATTGTATGTGAAAGTGAAGTGAAGAGAGATTTGGCTTTGTCCCAAGGGCCTAATCCAATGTGTGGTGAATAGCAAGGACTTAATAAATTCTTGTTTATTTATTAATTAATTGATTTCTACCTTGTATCTCACAGGGAAATAGATCAGGCAGAAGTAAACCTACTAGCTTTCTCAAGTCCTGCTGAAATCAGCATTTTATATTGTGATCTCAAAACCTAACAACCTTCTCTAACCTCTGCTGTAAAAGCCTTTTGTTGTTTCTTGTAACATAGAGTTAAGTTATCGTAGTATTATTAATGGCAGGATATGAGCAGTTATATAGGATGTTAATCACTTGCCTGTCCAAAAAGCCCAACTATTGGGGGAAAAAAGCAACGGGAAGTCTATTGCTTATGAAGATTTAACTCAAGGCTACAATTTTCTAAGTTTTGTTTTCCCCCTTTCTCATTAAACCTCCAGAATCACCCCATTAACACAATAGTCCTTGAATTATAAGGACAAAATTAGGCCATAATATCAGTAGACTATCAAACAAACAAATAAAAACACAACAAAAACCAAAACACTATTGGTAAAGTGTGTGTGTGTGTGTGTGTGTGTGTGTGTGTGTGTGTGTGTGCGCGCGCATTTCATGACAGACTGCATTTTGCCTTTTAGAAGCATTCTTTTATGCAGGAATCTAGCAACACAGACAAGTGTGCTTTAATGATGTTTAACTGAAAGATTATTTCCTTTCCAGGCATACTGATAATGTCAAGTCTGTGTTTATAACCTTAGAGTACCTTACTTGGAAGCAGCTTTAAAGATGGCACTATATGCTCTGTTAGGGCCTCCCAAGGGATAGATTGTTCCACTGCTCTCTTAGCCTGTTCTCTTCCCCAAAGGGGAGATACTCAGGGAATGTCAGAATTAAATAATCATAGTGCCTAATTCACTGTCTTCTGCAGGCAGCATTCTGCAGGTGCCAGCTCCACGTGATCCAGCAGAGACTGAGCATTCTGATTTACAAGTGAATGAAATAAATGCCATTCCTCCTCTTTCATACAGAGATATCTATACCCCTCCAGTACGTGGGCAGAGCAACAAGAACACAAGACAATGCCAAAAGAGCAAGGAAAGGCACAGAGAAAAGATTGCATCTAACAATTCTAATCAGTCTTAAAAGAAGATGTTCTCCTTCCCCCAGTTAATATAAATCTACTTTCCTTCTTTGGTACAATCCCTGCACCCACACACAGAAACCTGCATACAGATTTTCTAGTTGACAGAATGACAGAGGAAAATGAAGTCCAAAAACATTTTGCAGTTGCATTAGGTGTATATGCTGAAAATTACCTTTGGCTTTTGATACATAGGTTGTTGGGCCATTTCTAAGTAGATCAGGCTGTGATTTGAAAGAAGATCCAAGCCCTGAAAGAAATTTAATTCTAACCCTTAATTTTTTTTTTCTAAAATAACTAATAGAGAGGGGGCAAAGGAAGAACTGAAAAATAAATCAGTGGCTTAAAAGGATTGGCTTTAAGGTAAAATATACTGATTTTATATTTATAGAGATTTATAGAGAGGAAAATATTCTTCTCGAAATAAGATTTGAATAAAATGACAACAATGCTGCATATACAGAATAAGATGAGTTAGAAGGCCAAGCCTATAAATAGATATTTTGCCATGTACAAACTATATAAAACTGAACAGGCACTTAATTCCTCTGACCCTCAGTTTCCTCATAATTTCAAATAGGGATGATAATACTCATACTTCCCAGAGTTGCTGCAAAAGAAAAACTCTTAAACTTAAAGAGTTGTGTGAATAGACTATTCGTATTGTTAAATAATGGCCAAGACTTTTAGGAGAGGAACAGTGAATGTTAGATAAGTCAACCTCTTCATCAGAGCTCAGGCAACCAAGCTGCCCATTGTCCCTTTCCTTTATCTCTGTTGTGAGTGGTGTCCTAGAATTCTCTTACTCTATTTAGAGGTATGGAAGCTTATACCAAAGTACTTTTCTCTGGTTCTTTTTTTGGGTCTTTCCCTTGCTTATATTTAGTTGGACTCCTCTCACTATGGTGCTATTTTAAGAAGGCCTTAAAGCTGAGCAGTAAAATGAACTTAGAAACATAGAAAAGCATCATTAAAAAAAAAAATCAACCAACAAGGAGAAAGGCAACAGCATGAAGGGAGTTGCCTAGATTCACACTACTAATGAGTTTAAGGCTGGATCTGAACTGAAATGTATTTGTCTTCAGGCTCAGTGCTCTATTCACTGTTCCATTTAGCCACTAATCGTTTATTAAAGTGCTTGTTATATACAAGTACAACTCATGAAATAATGCCTACTCACATGAAGCTTATATTCTAATATTCAAGCAATGAGTATTTTTTATTTTAATAGTATTTTTCCCAATTACATGTCAAGATAATTTATAGCATTCATTTTTTCAAGATTTTGAGGTCCAAATTTTTCTCCTATTCCTTTTCTACCCTTCTTCAAAAATGGTATACAATTTGATATAGATCATTGATGTACTATCATAGAAAACACATTTCTATATTAGTCACAGAAAGAAAGAAAGATCAGGAGAATAAAACCAATACAAAGAATAAAATGATTTACTTGCAGAGTTCATTAATTCTTTCTTTGAATATGGATAGTTTTTTTTTCTTTATGAGTCCTTTATGCTTGTCTTGGACCATTGTGTTGCTGAGAAGAGCTGAGTTATTCATAATTAATCATTACACAATGTCACAGATAGTGTAAAATGTTTTCTTTTTATTGTTGTTGTTTTGTTCTGCTCATTTCATTTTGCATTAGTTCGTACAAGTTTTTCCATTTTTTTCCTGAATTCTGCCTATTCATCATTTCATATTGTCCAATAGTATTCTATTACATTCATATATCACACCTTTTTCAGCTTTTTCCTAAGTCATTCACTAAGTTTTAATATTTTGCTACCATGAAAAAGGTTGCTATAAACAATTGCATATGTATGTCCTTTCATTTTTTAACGATCACTTTGGATTATAGACCTAATAGTGGTATTGCTATATCAAAGGGTATGCACAGTTTTCTAGCCCCTTTAGGCATAATTCCAAATTGCCTTTCCAGAATGATTGGATCAATTCACAACTCCACCAACAGTGCACTGGTGTTCTGATTTTCCTATATCTTCTCCAACAATCATCTTTTTCTTTTTTGTCGTAGTAGTCAATCTAATATGTGTATGGTGGTAGCTCAGAGTTGTTTTAATTTACATTTCTCTAATCAATAGTGATTTAGAGCACTTCACTAAATGATGATGGATGACTTCACCTGAAAACTGCTTATTCATGCCCTTTAATCATTTATCAATTAGGCAGTGGTTTATATTCTGATTAATTCGATTCAGTTCTCTCCATATTTGAGAAATGAGATCTTTACCAGAGACATTTGTTATATAAAGCTTGTTTCCCAGTTTTTTGCTTTCCTTCTAATCTTGGTTGCATTGGTTTTACTTGCACTAAAGCTTTTAAATTTAATAAAATGAAAATCATTTATTTTACATTTTATGATGCTTTCTACTCTTGTTTGGTCATGAATTCTTCCCTTATCCATAGATCTGACAGGTAGAATATTCCTTGCTATTCCAATTTGTTTATGGTTTTACCCTTTTTATCTTCTCTTAGTAGATGGTGTGAGATGTTAATCTATACCCAATTTCTGTCTTATTGTTTTCCAGTTGTCCAAGGAGTTTTTGTCAGATAGTGATTTCTTATCCCCAAATCTGATGTCTTCAGGTTTATCAAACAATAGATTTCAATAGTCATTGACTAATGGATCTTGTGTATGTAACTTATTCCACTGATTTACCACTCTATTTCTTAGCCAGCATCAGATTAAAAAAAAATTATTCATTTATTGGTGATGATTATGATAACAGTGATGATTTTGTAACAATTTTTCTCCCTACTTTTAAAAAATTATTAGATTTTGGCATTTACTTTTACAAGATTTTGATGTTCATTTTTTCTCCCTTCCTCCTCTCACCAACACATTGGTGGAGCTGTTCACTTATACTCAAACTGATGGGTATTCCCTTGATTTTCAATTTTTTGACATCACAAAGAGGGCCACTATAAATATTCTTGTACATGTGGATTCTTTTCCACTTTTTATGATATCTTTGGGATACAAATCTATTAGAGCCATTGCAGGGTCAAAGAGTATGCACAGTTTTACATCCCTTTGGGCATGGTTCTAAATTGCTTTACAGAATGGTTTGACCAATTCACAACTCCATCAACAATGTTTTTGTGTTCTAATATTTCCACATCCTCTCCAACATTTATCATTTTCTTTTTCTGTTCATATTAGCCAATCTGATAGCTTTGAGGTGTACTTCAGAATTGTTTTCCTTTGTCTTTCTTTGATCAAGAGTGATTTAGATAATTTTTTCATATGACTATAGATGACTTTAATTTTTTAATCTGAAAATTGAAGATCCATATCCTTTCACCATTTGTCAAATGGTGAATGATTTGTATTTGTATAAATTTGACTTCATTCACTATGTATTTTAGAAATTAGACCTTTATCAGAAACACTGGGTCTAAAAATTGTTTCCAGATTCTTGTTTCCTTTCTAATTTTACTTGCATTAACTTTGTGCAAAAACTTTTCATTATAATCAAAGTTATTCATCTTGCATTGCATAAAATTCCCTATCCTGTTTGGCCATAAATTCTTCTCTTCTCCATAGATCTGACAAGTAAACTATTCTTAGCTCTTTTAAATTGATTATGGTATTAACCTGTATGTCTAAATCATAAACCCATTTTGACCTTATCTTCTCAATCAATGCCTAGTTTTTGCCACATTATTTTTCAGTTTCCCCATTTTTTTTTTCAAATAGTGAGTTCTTATGCCAGGTGAGGTCTTCGTGTTTATCAAACTGTAAATCATTATAGTGATAAATTATTGTGTCTTGTGTATCTAACCTAGTCCACTATCTACCACTGCATTTCTTAACTAGTATCAACTAGGTTTGAAAATATAGTTATGTAGTCTATAATATAGTTCATATTGCTATAGTTTATAATGATCATATAATTTATAATATAGTTTTAGATCGGATAAACAAGAAGGAGATAATATTATGAAATGCATTATGGATAATTTTGATAACATTAAATTAAAACCAATTTTTTTTGTACACTAAAACCACTGTAACCTCGTGTAGAAAGGAAGAAGAAAGATGGGAAACAGTTTTTTTTACAGCCAGTGTTTCTGATAAAGACCTCATTTCTAAAATATATAGAGAATTATATCCATATATAAGACTGTGAGCCCAAATTTGATAAATTTTCAGATGAAGAAATTAAAGTTATCTTTAGTCATGTGATTCACTATTGATTAGAGAAATGTAAATTAAAACAATTCTGAGATACCACCTCACACTTGCAAGATTAGATAGCCAAACAGGAAAAGATAATAATAAATGTTAGAGTGGATGTAGGGGAAAATAGGACATTAATAAGTTGCTGGTGGAGTTGTGAACTAACCTAGCCATTTTGGAGAGCACTTTGAATTGTGCCTAAATGGTTACAAAACTGTGCATACCTTCTGATCCAGCAGAATCACTAGTGGATCTGTATTCCAATGAGATCATAAAAGGGGAAAAAGAACTCACATGTGCAAAAATGCTTATAGCTGGTCTTTTTGTCATAGCATGGAGTTGGAAATGTGGTGGATGCTCACCAGTTGGGGAATGTTAAATAACTCATGGAAAATGAATGTAATGAAATATTATTGTTCTATTAGAAATGATGAACAGGCTAATTTTAGAAAAGCCTGAGAAGATTTACATGAATTAATGCACAGTGAAGTAAGCAGAACCAGAAGAACACTGTATACATTAGCAGCAAGATTATGTGATAATCAACTATGATAGTCTTAGGCCTTTTCAGCAATACAGTGATCCAAGATAATTTCAATAGCCTACTTTTGAATTTGTTTGATTCTTGATATCCCATATATTCATTAGCTTCTACTTGCCCACCTCTTACTTTTAAAGTATTATTTTCCTCAATAGCCTTTTGTACTTTTCTATTTGAACAACTATACTTTTTAAAGAATTGATTTCTTTTATTGAATCTTTATATGTCTTTTTCCATTTGATTAATTCTACTTTTTAAGAAGTTATTTTCTTTTTCTAATATGTTTGACTTTTTTAAAAAACAAAATTCTCTTTCATTCCTCTAGTTTTTTTTCCCATTTTTTTCCTACTTCTCTTATGTGATTTTAAACCCTTCCATGAGTTCTTTCTGGTCTTAAGACCACTTCCTATTTTTGGTTGGATTTTGCCAAGGTGTTTTGATATAGTAATCCTCTCCTGAATTTGTGTCCTGATCTTCCATTTCCCCATAATAACTTTCTCCATTTTTTACTTGATTGGGTTTATTCTTTTTGGCTTTTTTTTTCCCTTTTTATAAAATGAACTTTCCTTCTGGGACTGAAGGGACACTGTGTCAGGTTTCTTGTGCCAGGGGCTGCAAGCACTGTTTGTTTACTTGTTGCTACACTGATGTTGCTCTGAGGCCCATGGGAGATCCTCATATCTGGTCCTGTGCTTGGGCAGGGGAATTAGGTAGGGGAAGCTTTCTGGTGCTACTGGAGTCCATCATGGTATAGCAGGTGGTCATGATGCTGAACCAGGGTGCTACTGGTTGTGTCTGGTGTGTGCTGAGACCAGTACAGTGTTTCTGAGGCATGTGGTAGAGTGGATATTGAAAGTATCCTCTTTGCCTAGAGTTATGCTAAAATACTTGGAGTCTGGTCTCCAGAGGATCCCTCTTTTCCTGCAGTTATGCTAAAGTACAACTTGCTTCTAAGAGCTGGAGTCTGCTGGTTCCCTGGATTTTTCTAAGGCATGTGAGGGGTCAAGGCATATTGGTGTTTAACTGCTCCATTGCCCTGGAGCTCAGGATTTATCACTGGTTTGCTGAGGTAGGGCTTCTTGCACTTCCTTTCCTGAACAATTCTCCTCTTTTACCCAAGTAAGAAATATCTTTCTCATGTTTCTTGGACTCATAAATTGTTTCCCCTTTGCCTCATTTTTTTCTGGTTCTTCTGTTCCAAGATTTGTTTTACAGTGTTATTTTATGGTTGTTTAGAGGTAAGTATGAGAAAGTTATGGTGATTTACTGATTATTACACCATCTTATCTTTCACAAGTCTGTCAATAAATACTTATTAAGTGCCTACTGTGTGATACATATATAAGAAACTGTCATTTTCCTTCACTCTTCTATAATATTTCAAATTGGGAGGGAAATTGTCCCCTCCCCACTAAAATATATTTCTAAATAGAACATTCTGGTTTCTCTTTATGTAAGATGTATGGGATATTCGATGAGGACTAGTGCCTCTGATTTGAAGGGTTGCTGAGCCCTTTTTAAGTTTTCTCATTTAACTTTTGTATCTAATTTTTACCCAACTCTCACCTGTGGTTTCAATAAACCACAGTTTGAAATATGTGCAGTGGCTATACTGTGGTAAAACTATATTGGCAGATGAGGGAAACTAGAATAATTCAAACCCAGCAATGTAAGGGAATGTTTTCTCCAAGCATGTGAAGATTTGTTGGAATGAATAGATAAGAACAATTTAGTCAATGGCCATGAAAGCAGCCTGAAGCAAATACTCTGGAGTATTAAGAGCTTGGTCAGATATCAAAGCTGCCAAGCTTTTCCACTACATCTGGAACCATCACCACTCATCTTGATTTTTGTCACTGTGCTTTGACTACTCTGGAACAGAAAGGCTGACAACTTTGTGTATTTATACCTCACTTAAATCCATTTCACATCCAAGTAAAATCATTACCTCATGATATCATGATTTTCCTCTTTGAAAATGTTGGATGAACAACAACCCTTAGTGGAGGATGAGGTTTTTTTTTTTCCTTTCCTTTTCCCTGAAGGCAATTGGGGTTAAGTGACTTGCCCAGGGTCACACAGTTAGGAAGTGGTAACTGTCTGAGGTCAAATTTGAACTCAGGTCCTCCTGACTTCAGGGCTGGTATTCTATCCACTGCACCACCTACCTGCCCCTGAAGTTGAATTCTTAAAGATAAAATGATCATTATGTCATAAACATTCCAGCTCTAATTAAAACCTGTGCTAGATACACACAAATAAAATCATTGTTTAACAAGTACAGTAGAAAATTGTGTCCTTATTGTAATTGCTTTTGGACTAACTAACAACTGAACAAGATGCTGCCTCAGGAGTCTAAAGAATGTTACTATATCAAATCTGAAATTTTGCTGGACTTATTTGTTGCTTTGGTATTGGAATGGAATCTGTTGGATTGCACCAAAGGAAGTTACTTTTGTTTGCTATCAGAGGGTCTTTTAAGGTACAAAGTATGAAGGTAATGAGGAAGCTGATTTTTGCTCAATCACTATTACTTTTATCCTAGTCTCTATGCTCTTCTTTTCTTTTCTTTCTTTCTTTCTTTCTTTTTTTTGTTGTTACAATCACTTTTCTTTTCTTTTTTTTTATTATCACTTTTTATATACAAGATATATGAATGTGTAATTTTTCAGCATTGACAATTGCAAAACCTTTTGTTCCAATTTTTTCCTTCCTTCCTCCCACCCTCTCCCCAAGATGGCAGGTTGACCAATATATGTTAAATATGTTAAAGTATAAGTTAAATACAATATATGTATATATGCCCATATATTTATTTTGCTGTACAAAAAGAATCGGACTTTGAAATAATGTACACTTTTTGCTGTAAAAAAAAAGAATTGGACTTTGAAATAATGTACACTTAACCTGTAAAGGAAATTAAAAATGCAGGCAGACAAAAATAGAGGGATTGGAAATGCTATGTAGTGGTTCACACTCATATCCCAGAGTTCTTTGACGGGGTGTAGCTGGTTCAATTCATTACTGCTCTATTAGAACTGATTTGGTTTATCTCATTGTTGAAGAGGGTTATGTCCATCAGAATTGATCATCATATAGTATTGTTGTTGAAGTATATAATGATATCCTGGGCCTGCTCATTTCACTCAGCATCAGTTCATATAAGTCTCTCTAGACCTTTCTGAAATTATCCTGCTGGTCATTTCTTATAAAACAATAATATTCCATAATACTCATATACCACAATTTATTCAGCCATTCTCCAATTGATGGGCATTTCCAGTTTCTGGTCACTACAAAGAGGACTGCCACAAACATTCTTGCACATACAAGTCCCTTTCCCTTCTTTAAAATCTCTTTGGGATATAAGCCCTGTAGTAACACTGCTGGATCAAAGGGTATGCACAGTTTGATAACTTTTAGGGTGTAATTCCAAATTGCTCTCCAGAATGGCTGGATGTATTCACAATTCCACCAACAAGGTATCAGTGTCCCAGTTTTCCCACATCCCCTCCAGCATTCCACATTATCTTTCCCTGTCATTCTAGCCAATCTGATAGGTGTGTAATGGTATCTCAGATTTCTCTTAGTTTGCATTTCTCTGATTAATAATGACTTGGAATATCTTTTCATATGGCTAGAAATAGTTTCAATTTCTTCATCTGAGAATTGTCTGTTCATATCCTTTGACCATTTATCAATTGGAGAATGGCTTGATTTCTTATAGATAGGGCCAATTCTATATATATTTTGGAAATGAGGCCTTTATCAGAACCTGTGACTGTAAAAATATTTCCCCAGTTTATTGCTTCCCTTCTAATCTTATCTGCATTAGTTTTGTTTGTACAAAAGCTTTTCAATTCGATATAATCATATTTTTCTATTTTATGATCAATAATGAGCTCTAGTTCTTTTTTGATCATAAATTTCTTCCTCTTCCACAGATCTGAGAAGTAAACTATCCTATGTTCTTCCAATTTATTTATAATTTCGTTCTTTATGCCATGTCATGAACCCATTTTGACCTTATCTTGGTGTACAGTGTTAAGTGTGGGTCAATGCCAAGTTTCTGCTATACTGATTTTCAATTTTCCCAGCAGTTTTTGTAAAACAGTGAGTTCTTATTCCAAAAGTTGGAGTCTTTGGGTTTTTCAAACATCAGATTATTAGTTATTGACTCTTTTGTCCTTTGAACTTAACCTATTCCACTGATCAACTAGTCTATTTCTTAGCCAATACCAAATGGTTTTGGTAACCATTGTTTTATAATATAATGTTAGATCTGTTACAGCTAGGCCACCTTCATTTGATTTTTTTTTTCATTAATTCCCTTGAAATTTTTGACTTTTAGTTTTTCCATATGAACTTGGTTATTTTTTCTAGGTCATTAAAATAGTTTTTTGGGAGTTCTGATTGGTATAGTGCTAAATAAATAGCTTAGTTTAGATAGTATTGTCATCTTTATTATATTTGCTCACCCTATCCAATTTTTCCAATTGGTTAGATCTGACTTTATTGTGTGGAAAGTGTTTTGTAGTTTTGCTCATATAATTTCTGATTTTCCCTTGGGCAGATAGATTCCTAAATATTTTATACTGTCAGTAGTTACTTTAAATGGAATTTCTCTTTGTAACTCTAACTGTTGGATTTTCTTAGTGATATATAAAAATGCTGATGACTTATGTGGTTTTATTTTGTATCCTGTAACTTTGCTAAAAATATGGATTATTTCTAATAGCTTTTTAGTAGAATCTCTGGGGTTCTCTAAGTGTACTATCGTATCATCAGCAAAGAATGATAATTTGATTTCCTCATTACCTACTCTAATTCTTTTAATCCCTTTCTCAACAAGCTAGCATTTCTAATACAATATTGAATAGTAATGATGATAATGAGTAACCTTGTTTCATTCCTGATCTTATTGGGAATGGTTCCAGTTTATCCCCATTACATATGATGCTTGTTGATGGCTTTAAATAGATGCTACTGATTATTTTGAGGAAAATTCCATTTATTTCTATACTCTTAAGTGTTTTTAATAGGAATGGATATTGAATTTTATCAAATGCTTTTTCTGCATCTATTGAGATATGGTTTTTGTTAATTTAGATATTAATATGGTCAATTATACTAATAGTTTTCCTAATATCAAACCAGCCCTGCATTCCTGGTATAAATCCTACTTGATCATGGTGTGTTATCCTGGGGATGATATTCTGTAGTCTTTTTGCTAATGTTTTATTTAAGATTTTAGCATCAATATTCATTAGGGAGATTGGTCTATAATTTTCTTTCTCTGTTTTCAACCTACCTGGTTTAGGTTTAAGTACCATGTCTATGTCATAAAATGAATTTGGTAGGACTCCTTCATTCCCTATTTTTTCAAATAGTTTATCTATGCTTTTCTTTTCAAAATGCTTACTTCTATGCTGTTATATGCATTAATAAGTACATTAAAATTGCATAGTTCTATATCGATTACACATAAACCACAGGGATATTGTGAAAATAAAATGAGATAATATACATAAAAGAACTTCCCAAGTTCTTAAAAAGTATAATTGAAGCCTTGCACATTCACAGTGTCCCTTTGGCTACATCTCCTCTTGTAGAAATGCTGGAGAATTACTTGGGAGAGTGGGGATGAGGTACAGTAGAAATGCCATGGGCTTTCCTAGATTGTAACTTGTTCCAATTTCCTAATCACAAAATTAGAGGCTGTTTTGATGGACTGGATAAACAGAAGCCAGGTTGTCTTTAAGAAGCACTAGCAAACAGAGATTTGCTCTTTTTTTTTTTTTTTCTGGAAATGTTTCTTGCTTTGACACCTTGAATGATGTTAATGAGACAATGTTATAATAGAAAAAGTCAAGTCAGCTTCTTCTCATTGAGTCTGACATGTGGCCCCATTAAAGAGAAGTTAGTTTATTATTACTTCTCCTCCTCCTCCTCCTTCTTTCTTTTTCTTCTTCCTTCTTCTTCTTCTTCGTCGTTGTCTTCTTCTTCTGTCCCACTCCATTTTACTTGAAGGAATTGAAGACTACAATCTTGTGAATTTAAATGGCCAAGAAAGAGAAGTTTTATGTATCTCAGAATTCAAGTTTTATAGCCAATTCACTTCTTCTAGGAGTGACCTTTGGATCTCAGTCCTATAGTAGTGAAGGCAAGAACTCATCTGTCAATCATGTCATGTCTGGATGTGAAGTTAGGATAATCACTATTATATAAAAGCTATGCTAAGAGTGAATCCACTCTCCCCCCAAGAGATCAATATGGAATAAGTAGGGGGAAGTATGCCCCTGAAGCATTGGAAAAAACTGTTTAGACTTTGTTCATACTTATTATATCTTTGAAGTAAATATAGTTTGTATATTGTAATTGATGGAGAATTGACCTTAGAACCAGAATATTAAAGCTAAAGAAAAGAAAAGATTTTTTTTTCTTTTCTTCCTTCTCCACACTTAATTCTAAATAACTTTTGTTTCTTTAATTGAATTGACAATCCTTATTTAGTCAGATCGATGCATGTAGGACTCTCACAATTTAGCTTAAACTTCTTTGACTGATGGATCTTAAAACAGGAATCTGCTGGAGCCAGCTCTAACTGCCTCATGAATTGATAGATTAAAATTTCAGTGTGGGCATTTACATTTTAAAAAACTGGCAAACACTAAAAAATGGAGCTTTATCTATTTATTTATTTTTTAGAATTAAGAAAGTGATGAAAACAATGTTTAATAAAACATATAAACTTAAAAGTGTGTCATGTCTCTCTCTGTATACACACACATACATACACACACTTAGAAATCTGGGTCCAGTTGTTAAACATTTACCAATTATATAGTCTAGACTTGGATAATGCCCATATTTTCCAATTAGAGACAATGTAGCATAATTGGTAGAAACAAAAAGGACTGGATTCAAATCTAGAGTCACTAGTAACATTGGATTTGAATCTATTCCTTTTTGATTCTATCAACTTACTTAGCTGACTTCCTTAGTCATAGATTAAAATCCACTGAGTATGGAGTTTATATTAATAATTTCTGCCCGAATGAAGAACTGAGATGTAGAATGAAAAGTCTGACAATCATTACTTTTGTTGAAATCAAAGCTATCCAAGGAAACACACAATTATTGACTATTAGAGATTTATAGATATAGCTAGATCTTTCTGTCTACCTATCTATTTAAATATATATGTAGATAAAGATATAGGGACAGATAATATAGCTATAGATGTACATATAGATATGAATATGGATTAGATAAGGATGTAGAAATAGATGGGTATTTAATTACTACATCTTCTGAGTTTCACTGCAGACTTTTTGGAAAGAAAACCTTAAAAAAAAAATGGCTATTGGATTCTTTGCCTGAGCAGTCCCCAGACAATCAGGCTTATATTAAAGTGATGACTTTTTCTTCCATTTCAGTCTGCTAATTGTAAAATTAGACTAAATGGCTCCTTGTTTTTAAAAAGATTTACTACATCTTGTTCTGAATCTAACCTTGTGGTATAAGCCTGTCTTTAAAACTCAGGGAAGTATAATGACAGAGAACTTCACTTCCCAAATAAATCTGGGCAGCACATACTATGTACTTATCAATGTTCCACTCTTACCAAAGAGAATGAATTCCCCAATAACTAAAAGATTCACAATTTAGCTGCAAGTCTCTGACTATGTAGATAAACTCTGGGGATTTTATTGCAGCACAGAGATGTTAAGTCTCTTAACAAGGCTTATGCAATTAGTAAATGTTATATACAGGTCTTTCTTACTTTAGAAACAAGTATTTTATTCTTTCAGTAATCTTGCCTTTCCAACACATAAAATGAGCTTTAATTAATAAGGGCTAATAACAGTAACTAATATTTTTCATAGTGCCTGCTCTGTGCCAGGTGCTGTGCTATGGACATTGCAATTATTATCTCATTTGATTTATTCAGGGTATTCTGAAAGAAGAAAATTTTTCAGACTTATAAATTCTTTATTACTATTGTGGGAAACTATACGTAACCTACAGCAGAATAATCACACAATTAAAAAAGAAACAAATGTTAGTAAATATTATCTTATCTATTATAATTCTAAAAGTCCCATCTGATTTTCCAGAATCCCTTTCCCTGTAGAGGGAATCTTATAGGGATCCTTAGAACATGACGGAATGGATGAGGGATTACATATCACCTGAAAGAGTTGTTTTCTTTCTTTTTTCTCCACTAGATCTAATATGTCAGCATTTGTAAAATATTACATAAACTCCTGATCTTCCCTAGATCCCAATATTATATCTACCTGAATGAAAGCTTCCCCATGACTCTTCTCCTGGTATGACTAGAGAAGGGCCAGAGCAAACCCTTTCCTATAGTTGAAGATCATAAGTTGTAAGATCTAGAAGGAAGCTTAGAGACATTTTTCTTTTTGTTAGTGATGGTGCTATTACCTTCTATCATTAGGAAAAACTAATCATAGAATATTTAAGGGTATATCAGAAGTGGATGCCAAAGGTATTAAGTTTTGGTATAAAAGATCAGTGTAACTATGCTTTATATGTGCCCAAATTACTTTAAGATGAGGACTTGTTTTTGATTGATTATTTTGGCTTCTTTAACATGTGGATAGAAGTATCCTGTTCTCTATGGATTATGTTATCCCAAGAGACTGTGTCTTTAAAATTACCAGAATACAGAATTTCTCTGTTTTACTTTCTCCACCTCTCTCTGTCTCTGTATCTGTCTGTGTCTGTGTCTGTCTGGTCTGTCTGTCTGTCTCTCTCTCTGTTTCTGTCTGTCTCTTTCTCTTTCTATCCTGAGAATAAGGGTCTTGTCCATCCATTGATACTGTCTATCCATTACATATGGAATGTGGGGGAAAGATCCACCTTTTCTCAATCCTTTAGGTCCTCTAGTTGCATGGATTGGGCTTGTTTTTTTTTTTTTTTTTTTTTTTTTTGGATATATTTCATGTGTCCTTTTCAGTTCTAGGCTCAGGATATTAAGGCAGCTACATAATAGAGGATATATAGCACTAATCCTGGAGTCAAGAAGACCTGAGTTCAAATCCAGTATTAGACACTTACTATTATAATCTTGGACAAATTATTGAAACTTTTTCTCTTTCCTCATCTATAACAGGAAGATAACTATAATACTAACCCTGCCCCCCAGTGTTGTTATAAGAATCAAATGAGGTTATAATTATAAAATGCTTAGAACAGTGCCTGGCACAAAGTAAAAATTATGTTAATAATATTATTAATGTTATGATGATGGTGGTGGTGATGATGTAATGGAGTCCTTAGACTCAAGAGTTGCAATTATAGATAACCTTACAAACCTTGAGAAAACAAGGGTATTGGAATGCAATACCAGGAGGGATTTGAACTCAGAACTTGATGGGATTATACCACATAGTAACTGTGTAATATTGTGATACCTTTCCCAAAGAATAAGTGGTATTAAGGGAACTGTTGGGAGGATAATGTTTATATTTATTATTGTTTTGAAGTAAATCTTTGAAAAGCTAGCCTGAATTTTAAATGATTAAATGTAACTGGGATAGAAAAATCCTTAAAATGAGGTGACATAATCAGAGGAACTTTGAGCCACTACTAGAAATATTCCCAACTTCCTTAAGTGTACTGCAAAACTTTGTGGCAGGGGTGAAACATCATATACTTTGTTGTCAGACAATGGAGGCCAGGATAGTCACTGTTACACTAATATAATATTACACTGACAAAAATTGTATCATAGTAGCAGCATGATGGCACTTTACAATCTATATAACTTTGCAAAGCTTGTATCTTACTAAAATGTCCTCCCCCCAAACATCTCACCTTTTGAATGCTCTTTCTTTAAAGCTCAATTCAGTGACCACTTTCTTTAAGACACCATTCATGGCTCCCACAGGGATAGTGGCTTTTCTCTAATAAAAATTTACTTTGTATTTATTTATTAGTGTATATAATATGCTGAACCTCCCAGGATGACTGTAAGATTATTAAGAGTGAAGACTGTTTTATTTTATTTTTTTAATTCTAAATTTTATTTTATTGAAAAAAAAACAGAATGAGAAAAAAGAAAAATAGAAAAGGAATACAAAACAAAATTAAAAAAAAAAAAAGAACATTATCACATGCTCAGCAGAACATCAGGGAGGATTCAAAATATATAACAACAAATTACCAGTTCAACAAGGTACACATATTAATAAAAGAAATTATATTCATGAGTGTCCATTTTTCTTTTTTTTTTTTTTTCTTTCTTTCTTTTTTTTTTTTTTTTTTTTCTTTAAACAACTTTTTATTGACAGAACCCATGCCAGGGTAATTTTTTACAGCATTATCCCTTGCACTCATTTCTGTTCCGATTTTTCCCCTCTCTCCCTCCACCCCCTCCTTTACATGTTAAATAGGTTACAGTATATCCTAGATACAATATATATGTGCAGAACTGAACAGTTCTCTTGTTGCACAGGGAGAATTGGATTCAGAAGGTATAAATAACCCGGGAAGAAAACCAAAAATGCAAGCAGTTTATATTCATTTCCCAATGTTCTTTCTTTGGGTGTAGCTGCTTCTGTCCCCATCCTTTATCAATTGAAGACTGTTTTATTTTTATCCTTTTTTTTAATCTCTCTGGTACTAAGCACTATGCCTTACTCATAGTTATAAGAATTAGGCTTGTGTTCTCATCATCATTCCCAGTGAAGAAGGTCCTCTACCAATTTAAAATGATAGTTTTTCTGCAATTTTGGATCTTAGAGAATTCATTGGAGTTCTAAGTGGCTTTTCCAGGATCATGTATCTAAGTCAGGGGAAAAACATGAACCAAATCTATCTCTTTTCACTCCTATATTGCTTCCAGCTTTATATACAGTAGACACTTAGTAATTGCTTTATGGCTGACTACTTAGTTAAAAGAATTACTGTGTTGGTGAAAATACATTTGATGTTACTCCAACAGTGCTTTAATCCTCACATGTTTGCCAGCCTTCTCTATCTTTTCCTGATTTCTCAATATATCAGAGTCTTAATTTAATTTTTTAATCAGAGACAGAGACGGAAATAGAAAGAGACAGAAAGACAGAGCCAGAAAAGGAGACACAGAGCAGAAAGAGACAGACAGAAAGGAACATACATAGAAGATATCCTTGCTTCATAATATGTTATGTGAGAAAATTTTCAGAGAGGATATGCAAATTCATGAGATGATATTTATCTAACACCTACACAAGGTACTATACAAAGCACATTAAACAAATGTGATTCCTGAACCAAAAGACACAAATTCTCATTCTAAAATTCATGTGCCTATTTTACCTCCTCAGTTCTTAGGGGAAACACATTTCCATTGAAAATTTAAGAACAGGGGCTAAAACAATTTACCAAGTTGAAGTTCCTTTCCTCTTTTGTCAATTAATATTATCTGATATTCGTATGATCCAGTGAGGAAACATGAAAATAATGAAGTTACCCAGGTGGACTGAAGCTTTCCAACATGGTCTCCAATAGAGTGCCGTTGTTACTTTAGAATCTACAGACTATTTCACAGTATTTACACAATGTAATGGAACTATGGACCTAAACGGCCATTAACACCTACACAATCCTTCTCTTGCAAAGACATTTCCAGCCTCCATTTTTTCTGATGTCAGTAATTTAGTGGGTCTATTTTCACAAGGACCTAGAATTTCATGATTTAATTTCCTCCTACTCAAGTTAGAGAAAAAGGGCCAGCCAACCCAAGTATAACCATCAACTTGAAGCACTGTACTTTAGTGTAATTTTAATCCCAACTCAATTAGTACATGTAGATGAAGAAACTTACAGTTTGAGGAAACAACAGAAATGAAAGTCTTATAGGGAATATTTTATGAAGCTGGAAAAAATGGTAGAATAGATTAAATTGTAGACAGAGTTATTAACCAAAGAATATACTCTGTGAGATAGAGAAGTAAAGATAATATTTGTTACACACACACACACACACATACACACACACACTCACACAGAGAAAGAGATGGAGAAACAAAGAGAAAGACAGATATAAGAGTCAGAGAGACAGAGACAGAAAGAGAAACAGAAAGACAGAAAGAGACATGTACCAAGACAGAGACCAAAAAAGACAGAAACAGAAAGAGCAGAAAGACAGAGACAGAAAAGGAGATAGACAGAAAGAAACACACACACAGAAACTGAGAGAGATACAGAAAGAGACAGAGACAGAATGAGACAGACACACACACAAACAGAGAAAGAGACAGAGAGAGACAGGAATAGAATGAAACAGAAAGACAAAGACAGAGACACATACATAGAGACAGAGACAAAGAGAAAGACAAAGGTAGAGAGATAGAGACAGAGAGACAGGGAGAGACAGAGAGGAGGAGGAGGAGGAGGAAGAAGAAGAAGAAGAAGAAGAAGAAGAAGAAGAAGAAGAAGAAGAAGAAGAAGAAGAAGAAGAAGAAGAAGAAGAAGAAGAAGAAGAAGAAGAAGAAGAAGAAGAAGAAGAAGAAGAAGAAGAAGAAACATCAGTAACTGTCTGTTTGGGTAACTCAGTTGCCAACTCTTGAAAAACAAATATTATCAACATTAATGTGGGTTTTTAAAGGTAACTTGGTTAGAAAACTTTCCCTCTGGTACTAACCAGCATTTTCTCTGTATCTTTATAGTTTTAGAGAGTTACCTGTGGAGCACTGAGTTTGGGTAAGTTGTCCATGGTCATACAGATAAAATAGGTCAAAAGCAGCACTTGAACCCAAGGCTTCTTGCTCCAATGCTACCCCTTTATCTACTATGGGAAACTGATAATTATTAAAAAAAAAAAGATTTAAGAACTAATTTAGCAAGTATATTTCATGACAGTAAAAAGCAAAGATGAAGAAAAATGCAAAAGCAAACAACAGATTAATAAAAGAAATGGAAAAATCTTACAAATGACATTATATTGGTGTTAAAATTGATACATTTAAAATTATTCCATTTTCAAAAATCTTCCTTCTCTTACTCTAGGGAAATGTTACTGTTAGTGGTACTCTTCCCCTACCCATCCTTCACCTGTGCTCTGAAGAGCACACTTTTCTTGATTAGAGCTCTCTTTAGCAGGAAACTGTGTAAGAAAAGGACTGAAGGGGGAACAAGGTAGAGGAAAGTTTTGAGAAACAAATATTTTTCATAGTAGAGATCAATATATCTATGAACGAAAACCGTTAAGAAATTTCAAAGTATGTCAAGAACTTGTTCCAAGCAAATGACTTTCTGTGTTTGAGTAGTTCATCTTGTAAGGTTGTTAGTCCCTGGATATATAAAGATGAGATTATTTCTCCTTCAGGGGTATTTAAAAAGAGAGATTTAAAACACATACACACATACAAAACCCTAGAGAAAGAAAACAACATATCTAAGAAAGAATTCATGAGCAAATACTCAGATTTTTCTATACTATTCTGACAAAGATCATGGGAATCATACATTTAGAGCAGGAAGGGACCTTAAAGACTATGAAGTTATTGTACACATGAGGAAATTGATGCAAAGGGAGGTGAAGTGATTCATCCACGATGATACAACAAGTAAATATCTAAGGCAGCATTCAAATTCAAATCTTCCAACTCCAGATCCAGGAAATACAATATTTCTTCTTGTATCATTTACCACTTACACATCAATTGATAGCAATTATAACCTCTAACACTATCTATGTGAGCCTGGGCAACTCACACCCTCTCAGCATCAATTTCTTCATCTATTAAAAAAAAAAGTGGGAGGATTATGCTCTATGACCTTTAAAATTTGTTCTATTTCTAAATATATGATTCTATAAATAAAATATGAATATGGCCACTAATATTTCTTTCATGATTATAAAACTATTCATATCACTTATTTTGAGTGATTGATTTAACTTTTCTATTATTCAAAGCTTGACCTAAATGTGTTGGCATTCTAGGAGC
Organism: Antechinus flavipes; assembly: GCF_016432865.1. Lineage (NCBI taxonomy): Eukaryota > Metazoa > Chordata > Mammalia > Dasyuromorphia > Dasyuridae > Antechinus > Antechinus flavipes. Next base: position 301,523,054 of record NC_067401.1, on the reverse strand, counting down.
TTTTTTTTTTTTTTTTCTATTCCCTCTGATACCTTTGGTATTCATTTTTAACTTCATTTGAGGGTGCTCAAGAGAAAGACAAAAAAAAAATAACAAAATCTCCGGTGATATTGCTTGAAAATTGAAATGAAAAGGTTTTGGGGAAGCTTTCCTAATAAGCAGAAACCAATGAATTGTGGGGATTTGTTGTACTTATAAATATTTTTTTTCTTTTCCTGCGAGCATTGATAATCTAGACCATAGTTAAGGAAGTACATATTTGGACTGAGAAAGTGTCTGGAACTGTGAACATTGATGTTCTAATTGTTAGTATACAACTTGGAATAGTTATCATAAGCATAAGACCCCTTAGCTATAAATGGAGGAATGGGGATATTATATGATGAAATTAACATTCTTTTGTCTTTAAATTTATAGATCTAGAAGTAGAAGATATTAAAGGATCGTCTTGTCCAACCTTTTCATTTTACAAAAGAAGAAAATGGGTCTCAGGGAAGCTATCATTTTATTATGGTCATCCAGTGATGCCTGAGGAGTGATTTGCACCTAGGTCCTCTGAATCTGGAACCATATGCTCTTTGCCTTTATATATATTATATTTCCTCTCCTTCATCTCTGGGCTTCCAGTAACTCCTTGAAGATGAGGACTATTTATTTTATTGTCATTGAATCCCCACTCTTAGCATAGTTTGTTGTACCTAATCATTGTTTATTGAATTGTAATAAAGCGAGAAATGCTTCTATGAAAATAAAAGGCAGTTTTGTTGTAATGGAGAGATTTTAGAAGAGTAAAAGTGGAAAGGACCTTAGCGATCTTCTATTCTCTCTCTGTAACTGAAGATAGTCAAATCCAGAAAGATAAGGAGACTTGTCCAAAGTATACACAGATAGGTAGAGACTAGTACTCTGATCTCTGGATTTCATTTTGGGTGACCGATAGGGGCAGGAAGAAAATAGGAAATCTTTTTGGAAGAGATTGAACTGGAAGGAAGAAGAGAGTTCTAGTCCAGGACTTAATTCTAGATCATGGGATATATCAGCTAAAAAGATGTGGGAAATTGGGGCATGTGATGCTAGAAAACATGAAGTCTAAACTTCTCAATTTAAAATTGAAGAAATTGAGTATCAGAAATGTCAAAGTGATAAGGCTAAAGTCATACAGTGAATAATGAGTAACACTTTCCTGACTCTCAGTCTTGTAATTTGGAAAGTAAAATGATTAAAGGGGATAGCTTGTTGAATCCATCCTATTTAAAAATATCTATGATTTCAAGAGTTGAAGATAATCAGTATCATTATCTTTTTTTTTCTTTCTTTTTTTTTTTTTACAGATCTAAAGTTGGAGACTGAATGGCATCAGTAAAATTATAGACACATAAAATGTTAATGTTTAAATTAAAATCCAATTTAAATAAATAGTGAAGTTTGTGACCTAAGTACTCATAGTCTTTTTATTTGTATTAATAAAATACATTTAATAAAATTATTTTTCCCCAGAGGGTATGTGAACACATCGCCACCTTGTGGCTAAAGTCTTCAGGTGTTTCGAAATCAGAATGGTCTTCTCCCGTAGCAAAGTAACATTTTGTCAAAAAATGACTAAAACTCTTAGCAACGAGCTCAGTATTAGGCAAATAATAGATACACATGTTAAAATATATGCACACAGACATAAACAGTTATTCCAAGTACAAAGACTACATAAAACAGAAGGCAACAACATCTTGCCATTGGACAAATAGCATCCCCTTTTGTTTGTTGATGCTTATATAGAATAGGCAAGTAAAGAGTAGAATACACATAGGTATTTTCTACTCTAAGCAGTTATATTAAATTCTTAAGAAAAAAAATTACAAGGAAGCTAACTATAGATATCTGAATAGAAAGCACATGAAATGATACCTATTTTGTTCCCAGCAAAAAGGAAGTTTTTAAGAAAATGCTTGTTGAATTGAATTGACCAAATCACTTCTCTGCTCTGGCTCTTTAATGCTTCTACAATAAAATGCTTTTGTTTAGCATTTAAAATACTTCACAATGTGACTCCACTTTTCTTTTAAAAACTGATTTCCTCTTACCACTCTTTAGGTACTGCATATTTGAGCTAAACTGTCCTACTTGCTTCTTCCTAAATGAAATATTCAATTTCCCATCTCTCTTTGTATAAGTTCTTTCCTCATGCCTGAAATGCTCTCCTTTACCAATTAGGCTTTTATCTCTAGGTGGTTTAGCAGCTATAATTGCTGAATTGCTAGAGTATTCCAAATTACTTTGCAATTACTGTGCATATATTTTGATATTATATTTTTGTACATATAACTTCCTAATCTTTCTCTCCAATAGAAAGCAAGATTTTTTTTGCACAGATTTGTTGCAAGCACAGATTGTTTTGTTTTTGTCTTTTTATCTTTGGGTTTAGTAGAGAACCTGGAATTCCTCTTCTCCACTTTATCTCCCCATCTCTCTCTTGCCCAGAATTTCTTCCTTAGTATACCTAAGGAAGAGCGCTCCCTAGTGAGAGTATTCCACTACTAATATCAATTAGCAGCTGTTCTGTAATTTATACTTTTAGGGAGTTGCCTGAACAAAGAAAGTTTTTCATATTATTGTTCCTCCTTAATTTTTGTGAGGATCAATAATATCACAGGAGGATGAACTGATTTACTTATGACTTGGATTTATTTATTTTGTGCGTGTATATGTAGTTTATTAGTTTTTGACATTTAATTTTATAAGATTTTGATTTCAATTCTTTTGTTCCCTTCATTCACCCTTCCCCAAGACAATCAATCTGATATAGGCTATGCACGGACAATCATATTAAGCATATTTACAAAATAGTTATGTTGTGAAAGAAAAATAAGAACATAAAGGGAAAATCATGAGAAAGAAAAAGGAACAACAAAAAAGTGAAAATAGTATAATGGGCTGAGGCTTGAGTTGATGCACTGAGGTCAAGCATGTGAGGCTAAATAGTAATTCGATCATACTCTATTAATATATGCTTGGAGAAAGAATGGTCCCCACCCACTCTTTGTGCAAGTCCTGATGTGTTGTATAGGAAATGATGAGTTTGGTGGGTGGAGGCAGAGGCATGGGGAGAGAAGTGAAAGAGGGACTGTTGGCTGGCATCTTGTCACAGCTGCTCACATTGCTAATCCTCCTTCATCTCCAATTCCCCTTCACCTTCAATCTTTCTTCACCTCCACTAAGAATAAAGATGGATGATTTTCCCCTAACCTGAATTCCTGACTTTGGCTGATTTTAAATATGCGGTCATCACATTTGGCTCCCAAGCGTGGGAACCAAGGACCCTACTTTCATTGAAGAAGTCTCCAGTGACCAGGAACTTAAGTGAGTATTGTAATAGACAAATAGGTAACTTATTTTGTTAAAAACTAAACTAGTAATCTTTTTTGGTGGAAATGGGACAGATGCTAGCTAAAGATTCTCCTTCCCCCCCTCACCCCAACCCTCCCACCCCCACCCAGGAGTGGCACTATAGAAAGCATGCTTAAGTTGATAGAAGGACAAGGGCTACTTATAACTTGGGAACAGATAGTTAGACTTCTGGGTACATTAAAACACACCTCCCCTTGGTTCTTATAGGAAGAGCAAATCTCTCCAGATAATTGGACATTAATTGATCAACAGCTCTCCACATATTACAACGAAAACGGTCCTCATTCAATTTCCATTGAAGCATTCTATCTATACAATATAATACAGTTGGCCTTAAAGAATAGTATAAGTTATAGAAAAAAGAAAAGCTCTAGGAATAGCCAAATGGAGAAGCTGAGATAAAGGAGGAAGATAATTAACAGATTAATGACATATCCCCACAGGGCATGGAGACTTAAGTGAGGCTCAAGGGTGTGGTGAATCTGAGGCAGCTTCAGCCCCATCTAAGGAGAAGGTAATTGACTCTCCTCCAACTCCACCCTCCAGAATGGAGGGAGGAGAGGTAGTGGGGGGGGGGCAGTGACAGCACCAGCCCCTCCCACCTCTCCCCTCCCCCCCAGCATCCAGCCACTCCGATGACTAGATTGCAAAAGGGACAAATTAAGGCCAAAGTGGAAGGGAGAGATGTAATGGAACTCCAACATCCCATTTTTTTCCTGTAATTCAACAGTTTAATCCTTCAGGTCAAGAAAGTAGAAAATATGCTCCTTTTGATATAGAAATCCTCAAAGACCTGAAAAAGACTTGCACTCTTTATGGGACTACATCAGCTTATCTTAAGATGTTATTACAGAATTTGGCTTTTAAAATCTTGATCCCCAATTACTGGAAATCTATAGCAAGGATATGCCTAGAACCTGGACAAAACTATTTGTGGCTTTCTGAATATAGTGAGCTCTGTAGGCTACAAACCCAACAAAATAGTCAAAGTGGAGTTCATGTTCACAGCAATGTGAGCAGCTGTGACAAGACACCAGCCAACAGTCCCTCTTTCGCTTCTCTCCCCATGCCTCTGCCTCCACCCACCACCTACACCTGTGATCTACTAACAAGTGTAGATTCCTATGAAGACATCACAGTACAGATTAATTACTCCATAGCAGCATATGAGCAAATCGCTGCTGCTGCTATCAAAGCATAGGCTTCTCTCCACAATAAAGATGACAAGGGTGAGGCCTTCACAAAAATAACACAAGGGCCAAATGAACCCTTTGATGACTTTGTGGGACATTTGCAGATAGCTATCACAAGAACTAATGTGGAAAATGCAGTAACAGACATTTTGATAAGGCAACTTGCTAAGGAAAATGCTAATGAAGTTTCCAGAAGAATTATACTAGGACTGCACAAGGATGCTCCTTTAGAGAAGCTCATAAGACACTGTGCCACAATGGGCACAAATGCCTTTTATAACCAGGCTATAATGCAGACTTCCCAAGATCCCAGCATGGGGAGACAGGGTCCCTATTGGCAAGGGACTTCCAGAGAGACTCGTAGATGCTTTCAGTGTAGTAAAGTAGGACATCTGAAAGCTCAATGTTGGTATAGAGACAGAATGAGAAAACAGGGTGGGAAAACAAGACCCAATAGTCCATGTCCAAAATGCAACAAAGACTTCCATTGGGTCTCAGAATGTAGACAGATTCAGGGAAATGGGATGAGGGGATAGCCCCAGGGCCCAAGGCAAAAAACACTTGGGGCATGATGGTAGACAATGGTGCACCCAGAGAGTGCTTACGAGTCCAGTATCCAGACATGACCAATCAGCCAGAAAGTTATATGATGGGAGAAAGGAATTATACAATCAATCAGCCAGGAAGCAACCTGATGGGAGAAAGGAATTACAATTGGGGAGAATAGAGTTGTATGCAGCTGGGACAACTGAGATGCCCCCTGGAGAGGTGAAATCTGTTCATCTCCAGCCTATGGATCCCTTGCCTCCAGGAACAGTAGGCTTGACCATTTCACCTCCTTTTTGTACGTACAAAACAGTGTTCATCCACACACTGAAGTGGGAAACTGGGGAATGTGTAGATAATATCCCAGTTACTAATACAGGTAGACAATGTGTGACTTATCACCCAGGAGAAGTAGTAGCATCAGGTTTACTCATACAGAATCCTAATAAGCAACTTGGTGATAGTCACCCAGATTTGGACTCCAGACCAAAAATCCAGGAATATACTAGACAGCAGCTGTAACAGCTGACCGACCTATGCTCACAATCTATATAAATGGCTTACCATTAGAAGGATTGGTAGACAAAGGTGCAGATCATACGGTCATTAGAGGTACCAATTGGCCCAGTCACTGGATAAAGATTAAAGCAGACACCTATATGTCTGGTGTAGAAGGATCAATAGCAGCTGAAGTTACTGCTGCCCCTATGAGATGGACTTTTGAAGGCAAAACAGGAGTTTTTACTCCTTTTATAGTTAAAAAAAAATCCCCATCAACCTGTGGGGAAGAGATGTTTTACAGCAATTAGGGTTAAAAATGAGTACTTCAGTTTTTTAAGCAGGGCTGCTATTGAAGGCCTGCCAACACTTTCATCTGTTCCTATCCAAAGGAAAACTGATATACCAGTGTGGATAGAACAGTGGCCCTTAGGTAGTGATAAAATTCAGGCCATATTAGATAATCAGGATCAGCTTGACTAAAGGCACTTACAACCTTCTCTAAGTCCTTGGAATTCCCCAGTGTTCGTTGTAAAAAAGAAATCTGGAAAATGGAGGATGTTGACTGATTTAAGAAAGGTGAATGAACAGATGGAAACTATGGGAACTCTTCAGCCTGGACTTCCATCTCCTACTCAATTGCTTAGAGAATGGCCTCTTTGGGTCATAGATAGTAAGGACTGTTTCTATTCTGTCCCTCTGGATAAGGAGGATATGAAAAGATTTGCCTTTTCAGTGCCCAGCGTTAACTTAGCTGAGCCTTATAAAAGATACAAATGGACAGTTTTGCCACAGGGAATGAAAAACAGCCCCACTATGTGTCAAATGTATGTTGAAGCTACTCTTGCTCCAGTAAGAAAAGCATTTCCAAAAGTTATACTATTACATTATATGGATGATATATTGGGATGTGCACCTGAGGAACAAATGTTAGAAGCATGTCTACAAAAGACCATAGAAAAACTAAGGAATTACAAATCGTATTTAGCTGCAGAAAAAATTCAAAGACATGCTCCTTTTCAATATTTAGGATATGAAGTATATCTTAAGGTGCTTACAGTACAAAAACTTACAGTACGGTGCTTTAAATTCACCATGCTAGCTTCCAAAAGAAGCTCAAGAGGCTTTGAGAAAAGTTAAACTGACTTTATCCAATGTGGTTGAAAGAGTCACTCAAATACCCTTGGAAATATCAGTTTTTGCCACACAAGAGGCACCCACAGCAGTCCTTCATCAAGGAGACAATGTGATAGAGTAGATAGAGTAGGTGAACCTCCCGGCACAACCAGAACAAAGCCTTACTCCTTACCCAGTGCTTGTGGCTAGAATTTTGTTAAAGGACATTAAGCAAGCAGTACAATTATCTGGGACAAGACCTGACAAGATATATACCTTTTACACCAATACACAAATTAATGTGTGCTGTGAGATCATCCCAGAGTGGCGAATTTTATTAGCCATGGCTCCAAATTTTACACATGGGTCTCCATTAAAAATAACCAGACTATTAGATAATTGGCGATGCATTCTTGAAGAAAAAGTTTCTAAAATTCCTCTTAAAGGAGCAACTTTCTTTATAGATGTATCCAAACATAATATTTGTGCTGTATACGCTCATGACTTAACTATAAAGAGAGTACTCCTTTTCAGTTCACTCAGCAGAATGAATTATATGTGATCATTCTAGCTCTTACTTATTATCCAGGAGACATAAATATAATATCTGATTCAGCCTATTCAGTAGGTGTGGTACAAAGAATTGCCACAGCCCAAATAAAATTTGCAGCCTTTAATATATATCAGCTCTTTAAGAAACTTCAAGAGCAAGTGAGAAAGCATCCAGGTAAGATTTATATTTTACATGTCCATTCTCATAGTGGACTTCCAGGTCCCATTTTTGATGGTAATTCAAAGCTAGATAGCCTTGTAAGTATGTTGGTCAATACTCCTTTATTCCAAGAAGCCCAGGCATTTCATTCTAAATATCATCAGGCTGCTTGAGCTTTATATTTACAATCTGGAGTAACAAGAGAGGAAGCTAGGAGCATAGTAAAAGCCTATATAGCTTGCCTTCCTTTCCACGCTCCTACACTGCCTCCAGGGAGGAACCCTCGTGGTTTGAGACCCAATGAAATCTGGCAAATGGATGTGACCCATTAGAAATCTTTTGGTCATCTGTCTTTTATCCATGTTGTGGTAGATACCTTTTCAGGATTCACTTTTGCAATACCAGCAGCAAAAGAGACAGCCCAAGTGGTCACTGAATTCCTCACACAAGCATTTGTCATTATGGGCGTGCCACAAGCAATAAAAACAGACAATGGTCTTGCATATACCTCCAAACATTTTGCACACTTCTATGCACAGTATAAGATTTTACACACCACTGATATATCCTTTAATCCCCAAGGACAGGCAATAGTAGAGAGGAGAAACAGAGACATTAAGACGCTGCTCCAAAAACAAAAGAAAGTGGGAGCCACAGGTAACCCTAGAAAATTACTAAATCTAACCCTTTATACTATTAGCTTCTTGATTTTTGACAAAGATGCACTGGCTCCGGCAGACAGGTTTTATAACCCACCGGAAGGGCAGTGTCCAGTGCGAGCAGCTCCACTATCTTTAGATAATTGCCAGGTGATGTGGAGAGACCCAGAAAGTGGTGAATGGAAAGGACCAGATAGGCTAACTGCTTGGGGGAGAGGGTTTGCTTGTATCTCTACAGGTGGAGAAATAATCAGATGGATGCCAACAAGCCATATTCACCTTGTCCATCTCAGAGAGACAGAGCAGACCCTTGAAACGAAGGAGAAGACCCAAGAAATATTGGGTGGTTCTGTTGCTGATTGTGCACACTATTGAAAGAGCATGGCAGTTATGGTGTTTGACTCATGGACATAGAAAATTGTTGGACTTCAAAACCCTCAGGAATCATTGGATTCTCTGAGACATAAGATTGTTTTAGGACTTAAAAACCCTCAGGAATCATTGGATTCTCTGAGACATAAGACTTGAAAGCCCTCAGGAATCATTGGATTTTCTGAGAAATGATAAGACTGTTACAGGACTTCAAAATCTGCTGGAATCATTGGATTCCAAACACATAAAAAGACTTTTTTGCAGGACTTCAAAAACTTGGGGGGATCATTGGATTCCCTGACATGTGAAGCAATGGACAATAGACTGGTTTTGGACTATCTCTTGGCTGCTGAAGAAGGTGTATGTGTGACTGCTGTTTGCATACTCTCCTAGGACTTCTGGCAATCTTTTACAACTCCATGTTGATTTATATTGTTTGTTATACCATTACTTGTGTGTACAATTCATGTTTGTTACACTACATCAAGCCTATGCTGACTGAGGGGAGAGTCATCACTAATAGCCTCTGCATTATTGCTATATGCTTGTGTAATACCTCCCATGCTGATGGGTTTGTGCATAATAAGACCCTTCAGCCCAGAAACCCACTAGCAACCCCCACTTCCCTTTGGTGCTTTTCATCTACCTTCCTGAGATGTCAGGGAGGGAGTGATTATCTCCTTTTCGGTACTTTCACCTCCTTTCCTGAGAAGTCAGGGAGGGTGTGATCACCTCCCCTTGGGGGCGCTGATCTCCCTGAGGAGTCAGGGATGGCATGACTACCTGTGTTCTAAAACAAAAGAAAGAGGAAAATGTAATGGGCTGAGGCTCGAGTTGATGCAGTGAGGTCCCAAGCATGTGAGGCTAAATAGTAATTGGACCATACTCTATTAATATATATGCTTGGAGAAAGAATGCCTCCCCACCCCCCACTCTTTGTGCAAGTCCTGATATGTTGTATAGGAAATGATGAGTTTGGTGGGTGGAGGCAGAGGGGCGGGGAGAGAGGCAAAAAAGGGACTGCTGGCTGGCGTCTTGTCACAACTGCTCACATTGCTAATCCCCCTTCACCTCCGATTTCCTTTCACCTTTGATCCTTCACCTCCACTAAGAATAAAGATCGATAGTTTTCCCCTAACCTGAATTCCTGACTACAGCTGATTTTAAATACGCGGTCATCACAAAATAGTATGCTTCAATCTACATTCAGATTACATAGTTTTTTCTGTGGCTATGGATAACATTTTCCAAACTGAGTCTTTTAGAATTGCATGACTCAGATTTAAGTGAGGCAGAGTTGCCCAAAATTGTAAGCCTCACTCTTTCTTTCAGAATCATCAATATCCAAGGACAGGACAAAAGTCATGATAACTGGCAATGGCTCAGGATGCAATTGATGACCTTGGTGTCTTCCGTGTCTGATCAAATTCATGCTTCAGCCACCTTCATGACCATTAGAACAAATTCTTCTCTTATGTGTATTCTGCCAGGGGAAGTCTTCAAATCTCCCTAATTCATTGATGGTTTTGAGGCCTGTTAGTTACCCTCAACCTGTTTTAGCCAGTCTGCTGAGAGCTTTATTTGGGTGTAGTCACTTTTTTATGCTTTTTTTTTTTTAATGCTATAGCTTCTTGGAGCCATAGGAGCTTCTTGTATGCCAGGTTGACACCAAAAGTGGCTGAGAATCTCTGAAAAGAGCTGGATAATGCCTCTCACCAGAGGTTCCAGTCCTTCATGAATAACATTTTAATTGGTCATTGTTGAATTAAGATCTCTTCCTCTTTCTCCACAAAGATGACCTTTCCATATGTTGAATTAATAGATTTGGGGTCTTTTGACCCATCTGTGTTGTATAATTTGAAGGGTACTTGAAAAACCCACCATTTGCTTCAAGAATAATTAAATAACAAAGCTTGAAGACAGGGCTTCAGAACCTAATGGATATAATCTACTGTTACTTGAGAGTAGTCTTTTAATCTTTAAGAGCATTGGTTCAAGAGTCAGAAGTTTGGGTTTAAGTTTCAATTCTGACATTAATTACCTGTGTATAATTTGGGGGGCAAATCATTTAATTTAACTAATTCAATTCACCTCAGTTTCTTTCTCTATAAAATCAGAGGATTGACTTGGTTCTCATCTAACCTCAGATCTATGATCATGTAGTCTTATCTCATAATAATCAGATTGCCCATGAGGGGAATATAGAAGTCAGAGACAGAAGAACTCTTAGATATCATGGAGCCCCATCAGACCATTTTAAAGATGAAGAAAAAACCCTAGAGAGGTGAAATAACTTTCCTGAGTTCACAAAAGTAATAAGTAGAGCCAGGGTTTGACACCAGGTCCTTGAAATCCAAGTCCCAGAACCATTCCACTATATTATGCTACTCTTTCTGTGTGAAAGGTTAGATTTACCTGGGGAATAAAAATAGCCATGAAAAAGGGAAATATTGGAGTGTATGCCCAGAGCAATAAAACATCTTGGTTCAGTGACTAAGAATGACCAGTTGGCCAAGAAAGACAAAATTTGCCTATTTCACAATAAAATCCCTGGCTTGTTCTGGCAACATCTAAATTTGATATAGTAGAGGACATGCCATGTCCTTGCAGATAAAGAAGGATTCATAGTGAAAGGAAGTTGGTTTTATGGAAAATGAAATAAAACAAAACTAGCTGGAACAAGTTGTCATAAAAAGGATGATTTCCTTAGTTTTAAAAAAGGACTATGGCAGAATTCAACTAAAGGGAAAGGATTGCTATCTGGGAAAGAAAAAAAAAAGAATTCATCTAGTCCAGCCCTTTTTATTTTACAAATAAGGAATCTGAGACCTATCAAGGTAAACTTGCAGGAATAAAGTAAACAGTAAATGACAAAGAGAATTTGAATTCATATCCTCGATTGCAAAAAAAAAAAAAAAAGTATTCTTTCCAAACTAGTATCTCAAGTTGTTTTTATTTTAAATTTATTATGTGTTGTGGACTCTAATATGAGTTAATATTGCTAACAATTCAGTTTCTAGGTTTGAAAATGAAAAGGTCATGATTTTCTATCCATGTATTTAACTTCTCTCTTGTAAATTCAGATAACAAAATGAACTCAAAGCAAAGAATCTTACTGGAAGTCATACTAAAAATATTACCCACAGAATTATTTTCCCCCAATAAACTGGTTTATCTTTTCCCATAAATAAATCTAGTGTCAATGAAAAGAGTAGACATAGAGTTTACAAGTAAAAGAGGCATGACAAGAGACATACGGCCAAAGCAACTGATGTCCTTTGATGTTTTCTTAAAATGTTCTCACATTGTTTCTTGTGCAGCATAGTATTTGCTAGTATCTTGCTTCTTAAAGGTACTTCAAGGGTGTGGCTCATTCTCAGCCAATTAGGAGAGCAACCTGGAATTATGCCTAAAGGGTTATAAAACTGCACATACCCTTTTACCCAGAAATGCCACTGCTAGGTCTGTATCCCAAGGAAATCATAAAGGAGGAAAAAGGATCCTTATGTGCAAAAATGGTTGTAGCAGCTCTTTTTCTGGTAGCAAAAAAATTGGGAAACGAGTAGATGCCTTTCAGATAGGGAATGGCTGAACACAATGTGGTACATGAAGGTAATGGAATATTATTGTTCTATAAAAATGATGAATTAACTCATTATAGAAAGACCTGGAAAGATTTATATGAACTGATATTGAGAGAAACAAGCAGAACCAGAATCCATTGTACATAGTAATAGCAAGAATGTATGATAATCACCTTGGTTCTTTTGAGTGATTCAGTGATCTGAAGCAATCCCAATAGACTTTGGACAGCAAATGCCATCTGCATCCAGAAAAAGATCTAAAGAGACTGAATGTAAACCAATACATACTATATTCACTTTTTTTCTGTTTTTTTCTCTCTCCCATGATTTTTCCCTTTTGCTCTGATTTTTCTCTTCTAACATGATTCATAAAGCAATTTTAAATTAAAATATTAAAAATAATTAGACTTAAATTTAAAAAGGAGGAAGGGAGAGAGAGAAAGAGGGAAGAAAGAAGAGAGGAAGGAAGAAAAGAAGGAAGGGAGTAAGGAAAAAGAAAGAAAAAGAAAGAAAGAAAGAAAAGAAAAAAAAGGTGAAGGTAAAATTAATTCCTCCAAATCTAAAACCCAAATCAGAACCAGAACTTGATGTAATTAACAAACATATAGGATTACTGCTGCACTATTAAAGCATAAAAAAGTACACTAAACTTTTGGGACACCTTGCATTGGAAGATGGGAGAAAATGTTATTTAAGTCATTGGCTCAGTTTCCTTTCATTTTTTTTCCCTCAGTGAATCTGCTGGTATGGACTGAAAGACTGATTTAATAAATATAAAACTTATTGCATTTTTTGGTATGGGACTAAAATGAAAATTTTTATTATTTGTTTAATTTTTTTCTGTTAACTTCATGAATTTCTATTATAAACACACATACATATTCACACATATCCTTCTACACTCCTACACACCAAATAAGCTATAAGGATAGGGACCATAGTCATAATTTTCATTGATAGACTCTCACATAAGGAAACTGTATTTAGGCAATTCAACATCTTCTCTGAAACTTAGAGTGTAAGAAAATTGTCTAGAGTGTCATATAACTGGTAACAGGACTGTAACCCAGAACTTTTCTTCTCCAAGGCCAAATCTTTATCCAGTAAGCACACCATACTATATGTATATCATACCACCTAAATACCAAGAATACAGGTATATCCTGGAATGCTATTTCTAGGATCTTACTTGTTTCATTTACTAGTGATTCTATTGCAGAATTGAAATCTAGAAACACTGCTTCTGTAGGCCTCCATTGAGCAATATAGCTGGCCTGGTATACCTGTCTTATTCTGTAGGCTTCCCTATAGGCTATATAATTTAGTGTACTTTGAACTTCCAATGTGCTTTATATTCTAAAAGACATTAGATAATTTCTTAAATGCTGAGAAGGCTGGCAGAGCTTTGTAATTCCACAGAGAAGAAGAGAAGCAACTTTTTTGAAGAGAATAGCCTACTCTTAGCAAAATGTATCAGTTTTTTTCAGGTTTTCCAGTGGATCTAGATGATGAGACTTATTCAGAATTGGCTTCTGTTTATTTTAGGACATAGGTATCCCTTGGGATTTGTGGATAAATGAGAAGGCAAGGCATTCCATATTGGGTTATGTTTATAGTTTATAACCACATTAAACTTTAATTTGAGTTCTGAATTTAGTCATTTGCAAGTAACTGCTCTCTAGAGAGATCATCAAGTAATAACAGAGCAATTGTTTAAAACTAAAGGCTGTTCCTTCATCTAACAAAGCAACTTTCATTTATAGAAAGTCTCAAAAACTGTAGGCAGTCTCTTCCTTACCTGAGAAACATTATAATAATGCTGTTACTAATTGAGATACAAGAAATTGTTCAAACGTCTATGGATTGATTTTCATTATATCTAGGAGATCAACCTTTCAACCTATATCAAAGTACATAAATTAGTTTGGTAGCTTTTCAGAAATTCAAAATAAAATATGTTACAACTTTAGATATGATCTAAATAATGTTAGAAAAAAAGTTTCTTTTATTATTAAAATTAATTTTACATTTGTGTGATTTTTTTTCCTCCTTCTTCCTCTTCTTCTTCCTCTTTCTCCTTTATATTACCATTTTTATTATCTGGGCATCAATGGACTCTAACAAAGCATCTCCTTTATATTATTACTGATCCACTTCACAAAATATGTTTTAAATAATACTTATCATACCTGGTGACCAGTCTACTAATGATAAGTCTTTTAAAATTAGGTTAGGAAGAGCTTTACATGATAGACACAGAAATAGCCTTTCATTTTTAAACTTCCTGCTTTGGAAGTACTTCTAGGACAGAGGGTGATGTAGAGTGTTAAATATTTTGAGTTAGAAAGACCTGAATCCACAGACTGTGTCACTTTTTATATTTGTGATTCTGAAAAAGTCACAAAACCTCTCTCTGACTCAGTTTTCTCATCAATAAAATGAGGAGATTGGGTATGGTGAGCCAGACAGTCTCTTCTAACTCTAAATCTAAGACCGGCTGGGAATAATTTTCAATAATTGAATGAAACAAACTTAAGATCACTTCTATATTACAAGGAAGAACTTAAACTTTATAAAATTAGTATTTCTCCAAATTTCCACATTACTCATACATTTCTTTGTACATTTTGAAATTTAGTAAGTTATATCTACCTTGCCCAAAAGAGTCAATTTATTTTCTGTTTGCAATGAGCTAAGTTTAGAATTTTCAACACTAGCTCTGAAACATATCTTACAACTTTATTTTAAATAAATATGAATTTGGACCCTACTCTGTGCTGTCTCTTGGAACAAGAAAAATAAAACTCAAGACTGGGCTAGGGAGAGAGTGGGACATAAGAGAGGGAAAATTGAGATAGGAGGCACCAAAATATCAAGAACCTAGAATGTCTGCCTTCAAAGCCTGAGAATTGAGCAGAAGATTGAAACCAATATCTCCTTATGATTGACTAAGCTTAAATGACTGACTAGCCAATAAAATTGTTTCTTTATTTTATTTATCCTGGTAGTTCTTTAGAATAGAGGCAGAAACAAATTGGGAAAACATCTTCACAGTTAAAGGTTCTGGTAAAGGCCTCATTTCCAAAATATATAGAGAACTGACTCAAATTTATAAGAAATCAAGCCATTCTCCAATTGATAAATGGTCAAAGGATATGAACAGACAATTTTCAGATGATGAAATTGAAACTATTGCCACTCATATGAAAGTGTTCCAAATCATTATTGATCAGAGAAATGCAAATTAAGACAACTCTGAGATACCACTACACACCTGTCAGATTGGCTAAGATGACAGGAAAAAATAAAGATGAATGTTGGAGGGGATGCGGGAAAACTGGGACACTGATGCATTGTTGGTGGAACTGTGGAACGAATCCAACCATTCTGGAGAGCAATCTGTAATTATGCCCCCAAAGTTATCAAATTGTGCATACCCTTTGATCCAGCAGTGTTTCTATTGGGCTTATATCCCAAAGAATACTAAAGAAGGGAAAGGGACCTATATGTGCCAAAATGTTTGTGGCAGCCCTGTTTGTAGTGGCTAGAAACTGGAAATTGAATGGATGCCCATCAATTGGAGAATGGCTGGGTAAATTGTGGTATATAATGTTATGGAATATTATTGTTCTGTAAGAAATGACCAGCAGGATGAATACAGAGAGGCTTGGAGAGACTTACATGAACTGATGCTAAGTGAAATGAGCAGAACCAGGAGATCACTTTACACTTCGACAATGATATTGTATGAGGATGTATTCTGATGAAAGTGGATTTCTTTGACAAAGACTCAGTTTCAATTGATAAATGATGGACAGAAGCAGCTACACCCAAAGAAAGAACACTGGGAAACGAATGTGAACTATTTGCATTTTTGTTTTTCTTTCTGAGTTGTTTTTACCTTCTGAATCCAATTCTCCCTGTGCAACAAGAGAACTGCTCGGTTCTGCACACATATATTGTATCTAGGATATACTGCAACATATCTAACATATATAGGACTGCTTGCCATCTAGGGGAGGGGTAGAGAGAGGGAGGGGAAAAATCGGAACAGAAGTGAGTGCAAGGGATAATGTTGTAAAAAAATTACCCTGGCATGGATTCTGTCAATATAAAGTTATTATAAAATAAAATAAAATATTAAAAAAAAATAGAATAGAGGCAGAGTCCCAAATAAATGACAATAACGACCCTTCTATTGTTGTACAAGTACTCTTTTGCTCCTCTCTAAATTTCTTGGATCTTGGGGAATTTTTTTTTTTGTGTATGTGTTTTGTTTTTGAGATTGTTTGACTAAAGATATTATTGGGAGATTTTTCAAGCATTTCATTTTTAAAAATATTCTTATGAATGTGAACTATCTGCACTTTTGTTTTTCTTCCCGGGTTATTTATACCTTCTGAATCCAATTCTCTCTATGCAACAAGAGAACTGTTCGGTTCTGCAAACATATATTGTATCTAGGATATACTGCAACATATCCAACATATAAAGGACTGCTTGCCATCTAGGGGAGGGGGTGGAAGGATGGAGGGAGGGGAAAAAATCGGAACAGAAACGAGTGCAAGGGATAATGTTGTAAAAAAAAATTACCCTGGCATGGATTCTGTCAATATAAAGTAATTATTAAATAAAAATAAAATAAAAAAAAAGAAGCGTTAAAAATATTCTTTAGGCTTATAATTTCTTGACTTAAAACTTAAAAAAAAAAATAGTTTCTGCACATCTATCCATTGAGTCCCTGAAAGAATTTAGGAAAAATTTTATGAGCAGAACACCAGCTTATAGGAAATAGCACCATGATAATAGACCCCATGAAATCTTTTTCTGTGACATGCTTTAAAAGTTCTTAGCATAGGACAGTCATGCCTGTTGAGTACATTGAATCATTTGAAGTGAGCCTCAAATGTCATGAATGACATTATTTTCTTCTCTCCATGCTTCAATGAGCACATAACCACATTACTCTATTTGAGGTCTTTTGTGAATACCTAATTCTCTCTGAATTTGATTCAAACTTGTGTTCATCTTCCTAAGTGCTTTCCTGCATTTTTCTCTGTACCTCTTCTGGGAAATCACACTCTCTTTTGAGGTGTAGATCTTTGTCCCAAAATTACTATTATAATGCTGTTATTCTTGTAGCAAAGTGATAACCTTGTTGTCAAATGAGAATTTTCCTGTACATTTTGTTTGTTTGTTTGTTTCACTACGATATTATTGGTTCACAGTTCACACTATACTAGCATATATTTCTTTCATCATTCTAGAAGAGGTCTCAGATGAGGCTTTAGAATCACTATGCTATAGACGTCCTTCAAATGACTAGCTCCTAGTTACCTAACAAAGTCTAAGCTCCTTAGTTTAACATTCAAGGTCCTCCACAACATGGTGTCAACCTATCTTAATTTTTTTTATTTCATAATATTTCCTTTCATATATTCTACACTACAGTAAAATCAATTTCTTAATGCATTTACAAAATAAACAATTTTGGGGCCTCAGTTTCCTCATCTATAAGCTGCCAGATTGGATTAAATCATAACTGAGGACCTTTTTAATTCTAAATTTATGATTTTTAAAGTACTGGATTTTCCCAGTGCAACATCTTTCAACAATATTTCTCCTATATCTGGAAAAATTGCCTTCCATATCCATCTGTATTTGTTCAGATCTTTCACACAGTTCAATATTCAACTCAAATAATACTTCCCTTAAGAAGGTTTCCTTTCCTTCTCTTCAAATTTTTTTTTCTTATTATATGACATATGTTTTTTATCTTTTATATGCTCACTTGGTCCTATTTTCTACTTTTTTTTTTTTTTTTTTTACAGGTTTTCAGTATATGTATTGAGAATAGCATGCTTTTGGAGCATGGAAATTCTCTCTTATTTATAAAACTTTGTTTTATCCTTGGAAAGAGCATAATTCTCTCCAAATATGGTAAATGCTTGATAAAACTGAGAAAATGAATTTCTGATGATTTTCATCAAATATAGATTTAATCACATCATTTTTCTCAAAAATCTCCAGCTAGTTGCTATCAACTATAGAATAAAAGTCAAACATCTTATCTTAGTAATCAAGGTTCTATCTACTATCTGACTTCAGTTTTGCTTCAGAGTCTTTCCCATTGCATATTCTTTGTTGCAGTCAAATCCAATAATTCAATTACACACCATTTACTGATATCACTTAATCCTTTTTCCTTTCCATGCATTTGTAAACAGTGTCCCTCATGTTTAGAATAGATTATTACTTTGTCAATTGAAAGTTACTGCCCTTTCAGGGCGGGGATGTGTTGATGAATGTTTAACAATCACTTCTCTAAGGGAGGGGAATGTATGAAAGAAATACTTTTTAAGTTAAATTTGTATTATTAGCATTTACTGCATCACTTTTTGAAATTTAGAAAGTCAACAAAACCATTTATCACATCCTGATTTATAGGATTTGCCAGTTTTCTAAAACTAAAAATTTAACAATTGGCTTCTAGAACTTAGAAAAGCTAAGCTTCTAACACCATATTCATGACCCAAATTGGGGTCTACCTGATCTATGAAGTTTATTTTGAGTCTCCTTTCCTAGCCAGAAATGCTCCTTCTCTCCCTCTGTTCTATAAGGCAACTCTATTTGAGCTCTCCTATCTCTTAATATGAGAGATTACAAGATATAGTAGAGAGTCAGCTTTGTAGTCACAAAGATTACAAACCAAATACCACCTCTGACATTAATTATATGGCAGTGGAAAAATTATTTAACTTCTCAATGCTCCAGGCAACTTTTGAAGGCCTAAAATTAAGTTTCTGACTTATAAGTATCTTCTGCTTGGGTGGAAGGATGTACAGACACTTTTGAGTTCACAATTTGAGAGCAAAATGTTCAATTAACATTCTTGTTTGTTTGAACTTATAATTTCACTGTTAGAGGGTATTTTTGTGGAGAAAATGCTTTATTAATGCAGATAAACCACTAATCTGAAATTTATGGTTTTGGAGAAGTAACTGGGGAACTTGAAAAATTAGATGATACTTGTTTAGGATTGTATAGCTAGTGTGGTGTTAGAGAAGTCATATCTCCAAACTGGTTATGTATCTACTTTATCATGCTATCTCTAGATATTCTGTTCAATAATCTAGTTCCTTGTATACATATCTTATTCTTCCCTCTAACTGCTACAAAATATTAGTATACCACTTAATTGGAGAAAACATTTTTCCATGTTTCTTCCCCCCAGCACCTGGGACAGTGGCCTGAACATAGGCACTTGGTGAATGTTGGCTGAATTTAATGTTATTTTGGCTCTTATTCTAAAATGTCCCCACCACTTCAGTATCACAGGAATCCTGTCTTTTGCAAATATAATTTCCATAACCATGTTTCTTCCCAGACCTGATACGTAGGGTCTGTCACAAGCATTTTTCCTTGTCCTAGCATGTAAGTCTATTTTAATTCTATTTTATTGTTTTACATTGATCATTAAGATATCCTCTCTGTTGCTTTTATTTAATAGGATAAGCAAACCTTCTTTGACAGAGATTAAGTGGTAGAAATCTGAAACATTCTCCTCCTCTCCATCTTTCTTATGGGATACGTAGTTCTTAAACTGAAGATGGAAAGAAAAAAAAAGACATAGTTTCTGGTTTAAAACTGTGATTGAAGGCAAAAATCATGAACAAATTTCAATGGCAGCTCTTTTCAGAAGTGTAGCGTTGCAAAGAAATATATCATGATGGTATATGTATATGGAGCCCTTTGCATGTGGAAGCAAAATATTGGCATCATACACTTAACAAGAAAGTGCTTTCTGTCATCTGGATTGGGGGTAAGCAAAAGTTAAATTTAAAGGATTAAAATAAAATAGTTTCCTTGATAGTTAACTTCAAATTTCTGGAAATTGGAAGATTTTCCTTCAAAATATTCATGTTAACACCCATGCAGAAGGTTCTGGTAGCAACTCATTGGGAAGATCAAGTATACTACTTAATTTATTCAGCCAAAAATCTTAGTGGCTAGCTTCTAAGAGCTTTCACAAATTGTAATAATTTGTTAAGATACCTTGATATTGAGCTACAACTTTTTTTATTGTCTATATAATATATGTATATATTTATAATGCTTTTATGTACATATATAACATACATATCACCTATATTTATGTTTATACATATATATGCATATATACGCATGTGTGTGTATGTATGCTTGTATAGAAAGACATAACAGGGAGACACAGAAAGAGACTTAGAGAGATAAAAACACACAAAGAGACAGAGACAGGGAGGTTCTTCTAGAAAAAGAAAATACTAGAATATTCCCTTTTCTTTTCTTCATTTTGGGGGATTTAAAAAAAATAGTAACTTAAAAGAACATGAAATATTACCTCAAAAAGGACCCTGACTTGATATTATTAGCTAAGTATCAATCTTAAAAAAATTCCATTCCTTTAGCGGGAAGAGGCTACTCAGTGTTCAGACTAATTCAAAGTTCTATACTCTGACTTCATATTCTGTCCATCTTCAACATGCTGGCAGAATTCTTTAATGTTATTCCTCAGAGAGTGCTATAATTGGAAGGGATTTTTGAGATGATTTAGTCCTTTCTTTTTATTTTAGATGTGGAAACTGAGATCAAGAGAGGGTCAGTGGCATACAAAGTTACACATTTTATTATGGACAGTAGCAGAATTAGAATCTATCTTCATATCAGTTTGATTTTCATTCAATTCAACTTGACAAACATTTATTAAATTCTTATCAAGCAGAATAAAGTGCTAGGCACTAAGAATATACATAAAAATGAAACAATACCTGCCTCTACAGGACATACTAAGTACATAACAAAAATGTATAAAAATGATACAAAGTAATTTCCAGAGGATGAGAGTATAAGGCAGATCAAAGAAGGCCTCATGGAGCAGTTGGCTCCTTAGCTTTGTTTTAAGGAAAGTTGGGGATTCCAGGAAACAGGAAATATAGGTAAGAAGATAACATTATTCATCCTTATAGAGCCAACTAAGAAGAATATACCACATGACTCTTCACTCATCAATAGCTATAGATAAGTAATTAGGTAAATAAATAGATAGGTAAATGGATAGATAGACGTAAATATAAATGCAGATCAGATAGATAGATAATAGTAGGCTCAAAAATTCTTTTATCATGATCATTTTAGTAAAGAAATTTTTGATCATATGTTTATTAAGCAGTGCCAGACACTGTATTTGATGCATTGGTGATGCAAAGAAAGACAGAATACCACCCTTACCCTTGAGCTACTCATTGTCTATCATTTTTCAAAATTTGACTTTCAAGTTTTCTCTTTCACTCAACCTGAAATGAAAATGCAAGCAATTTGTTAAGGTTATATTATGCATATAACCTATACATATAGGTTATTACACATATATGTGTAATATGTGATATGTAATACACAATATGTAATATGTAAAACATATTCACATATTAGTCAGGCTGTGACAGAAAATCCAGAAATCCCAAAATAAATCACCCCCCAGAAAGTGAAAAATGTATACTTTAATCTACATGAAAAACTATTCCATGCTTCCCTTGGTTTATGATATCATATCTGAATTTCATAATCCACTCTGCTATCCACTTCCTTTTTACGGGTGAGTTCATTCCATTCACTGCTGTAGTTATGATCACTATGTATTTCTTTCCATCCTACTTATCTCTATTAATCTTTTTCTATCTGTCCTTTTATTCTATTAATCATCAAAAGTGTTTTGCTTGTGACCACTGTCTCCTTTAACACACCCTTTTTTCTGGTAGCTTCCTCTCATTTCCTTATCTCATTTCGCCCTTACTTCTAGTTTAAAGTTAATTCCCATATCCAACTAATTTTCTCAATATTTTCTCTTTGATCTGGGAGCTTTGGAAGATGACTATAATATTTCTGGGTATTTTCATTCTTAGATCTTTTTTCTATTTTACCCCTGGCTTGAGAAGATAAGGGTAATTTTCCTTATTTTTTTGAAAGATTTTGTGTAGACTCTTCTTCTGATTATAAATTTCAAGTAATCTATTTTTAAATTCTTTGTCCTTGATTTATTTTCCAGATCTGTTGTTTTTCCAAAGAAATATTTCATATTTTCTCCCATTTATTTGATTTGATTTGTTTCTTGATGTCTCATAAAATAATTAACTTCAACTTAAAAAAAAAAACTTTTTAATGTATTATTTTATTCAGTGAGCTTTTGTGCGTACTTTTACATTTGGCAAATTTTACTTTTTAAGGAGTATTTTTCTTAATTAAATTTTGGTAACTTCCCCCCCCCCCCAATTTTGGTTTGTAAGCATTTTTTCTCTTAAGTGATTTTTGTACATCTTTTCCTATTTGTCCAATTTTGCTTTTCACAGCACTCTTATTCTCAACAGATTCTTGTATCTCTTTTACTATTTGGTTATTTTAATTTTCAAGGCATTATTTATTTATTTATTTTTAAAACTATTTTTGTGCCTTTTTTTACCAAGTGTTGGAATCCTTACAAACTGCTAACTAATTAGAGTTAATCTAATCTTACAAGAAGATGTTTTGGGCAGAACCTGAAACGAGGTACTAAGTAGGACTAACTAATACAAGGCTTGTCTTTACACCTTTACTCATTGGAGTTCACAAGTATACCAGCTTCACAAAGTAAACTTTGTACTTTTATGAGTTCACACCTCCCTTGAAGCTCTTTGGGCCAGAGAGCACTATGGGAGAAAACACATAATCCCTCTCTCTCATATCCCACAATTCCTCCCTCTTGGATAAAAGAAACAGACAGAGGCTCTCGGTCAGATTTCACCGGAATGACATGAAGAGTGGAGCGGGCTGGAGGCTGAAGAAAGCAGAGGCAGAGGCTGAAGGACCAGACCTTTGGATTTGGCGACATTTGGAGAGAGCTCTTGGAACCAAGCAGAGAGATAGGCCTCTAAACTAACCGGGCTATATTGGAGATAATAAAAGATCTCAACTTTTATCACCTGGCTGCGTTTTGAGAAGAAAAAGCTCACCACAGCCAAGCTGTTGAGTCTTCATGTGCATGTGTTTTTTTAAACATCTTTTTTCATTTTTCTTTTCAATTTTTCCTCTACCACTTTTAATTGATTTTACAAATCATTTTTGAGTTCTCCATGTTTTGAGAATAATTCATAATTTTCTTTGAGACTTTGAATATAGCACTTTTGACTTCGTAATCTCCTGGGTTGTGTTTTGATGTCACCTTAATGTTCTAAAGTCATAGATTTTTTTTCCCCATTGTTTCCTCATTTTTTCTCAGCCTATTTCTCAACTTTTAACTCTATATTATCATAGAGTTCTGCTTCTGGGATGGAAAGCACACTTTCCCAAGCTTCAGAATTATTGTTTTTGTTTTTATGGTTGTTTTTATAGTTTTCAGAACTGGGGGAGGGGATCTTATACCCTTCAGTTATTCCAAGGTGATATGATGCATAGAGAGGTGTATCAATTCTTCTCTCTGCTCTGTGAGTGACCAACAACACTCTTTTATGCTTTGAAACTGTAATGAAAGTTCCTTCACTCTTGGGGTTGCAGGCTGTAGTGTGCTAGTCCTCCTAACCTCTGAACTGCCACTCAGTACTACAAATTAGATCTCAATATGGAACATGCAACAAAGTCCTGCTCACAATGCCAGCAAAGGGATTCCTGTATTTTCTTTCTGACCAGTCGTTCCAATATCTTACAATTTGTGGACTGAGAGCTCCATAAGAGGCCACTACCAGAGCTGATTCAGTTGCTCCCAAAGCCTGCTCCTGATAGACAGGAACCTGGTCTGTGTTTGCAGAATCTGCACTGGATTAAGTTCCAATCTTATCCCTCTGTACAGATTTTTTTTCCAGCGGACCTTCTAATTTATCTTGACTGCAAAATTGTTCTACCTCATTCTTTAGTGGGTTCTGATGCTGCAGACTTAATTTTGGGGCATTATTTAGAGGTATTTAGAGGGATTTAGGGAACAACTCATGCAAGTCCCTGTCTTTTCTCTGTCATCTTGGCTGTGCTAACACGGTTATAATTTTAAGGTTGCAGGTTGGATATGCTGTGAAATTAAGTTGTTCATTGTTTTTACTGAATTGGCATTTTTCAGATTTTCTTTTTATTTATTTTGTTTCATGTATTTGTCTATTTATTTATTTTTGTTAGAAAAGTTGGATAGAAGAGTAAAAAAATGAAATATAGGAACAAGTCAGGGGAGAATTAAATGAAAGAGCTAAAAAAATCATTAAAATTTAAACTTAAAAAATAATATGTTCTTGTATGTATTGTATGTGTATTTAAAAACTGGAAATATGGTGATTTAAGAGCTTGTTTCACATTTTTTATAGTGTTTTTGTTCTGTTTTGTTTTGTTTGTGAGGATTTGACAGTTCCCTAGGGCAAAACTCAATTCTAATTAGCATTAGGAAACAACATTCTCATTCCCAACTTCTTTCTTCAGATTTCTTATGTATATGTTGTGCTTCCAGAAATCTTGGATAGCCTTGAGGCAAAACAAAGATTTTGGACAAACAATTTGACAACTTTTTCAAATACTAATGATAATTCTGAATAATGATCAGTTTGTAATTTGAAATTATTCAATTTTGCTTACTAGGGAGAAAAAAAGGATCTTACCCCAGGGCAAGGAAATGAAAAACCTAAGATTTAGGGCAAAAACAGTCAGGTTTTTTTATACACCTAATCACAATTTCATCTGAAGTGATAGCTATGGGAGACTTTCCTGAAAATCATTTTTTGAAAATCTCTTTATTTGTATGTGAACCACTTAATGACATGAGAATATTATACTAAGTTGCTGCTAATTGGGAAAATTAAAGAGTAATTAGGTGGCTCAGTGAATCAAACATTGGGCTTGGATTCAGAAAGACATCTTTCTGAGTTCAAACCTGGTCTCAGTTTCTTACTATGTGCCCTAGGCAAGTCACTTCACCCTATTTACTTCAGTTCTTCATCTGTCAAATGAGCTGTAGAAGGAAATAACAAAACATTCTAGTATATTTGTTAAAAAAAATACTCCAAATGGGATCATGAAGAGTCAGGCATAATTAAAGTGATACAACAAAGGAATATAAAGTTAATTCTCCCATTTTATTTAAATGTTAGATAATTATTATTATTATTAATTTGAAATTAATTCTTTATGAAAGCCCCTAGAAGCAAAGCTTTAACCTAGTAATGTAGATAATACTATTTCAAAAATTCTGTCATCCAGATTAAAAAATGAATAAATATTTCAAGAAATTATTTGATAAAAGTATTTTTATTCAATAACATGTAATAGGCACTTATTAAATGTCTGATTTGTTGGAACACTGGACACCAAAGACAAAAACAAAATAATTCCTATTTTCTAGAAATTTATATTCTAATTGGGGAAATAATTTTCACACAGATAAATCAATATATGTTAACATAGGTAAAGCACTTTGTAAACCTAAATACAATATAAAATATTACTTATCATCAACAACATTACTACTCCTGTTGTTGTTGGTATTATTCAAACCATAATAAAAGTTATTTGGATATGGAAAGCATTAACATCTGATACAATGAGGAAAAGTCTCACAGAGAAGATGGCACTTGAGTTGAGGTTTAAGGAGAGTTTAGAGACTCCAGGCACTTAATAAATGTTATTTACTACACAGGAATAAGAAGTATACTTAATGTACATAATTTTAGAAAAAAAAATTAGGTTTGGAGGTAGGAGAGGGAAGAAAATAGATGTTTGATATTTGAACAAAAAATTAAAAAGAAAGACTTTACAATATAATAAGATGTGGTGAGGGCCTAAGCGGAGGTGATGGATTGTGTGTATGAAGAGAAGGGGACAGAAGAGTGACACGTTGAAGAGACAGAGAAAGAACTTTGTAATTGATTGTAAAAGAAGATTAAAAGAGAATCATCCTTGAGTATGGTTCCTGATAATTTGTATAGCATTCACATTTTAATATATGTGCTATTGAATTCTCCCTTACTTTAAAAAGAAATAAAAATATTGGATTGGAGGTTTCACTCTTGGCTTTATTTCTCAAGATAGAAAAGAGTCTTTATTTTCTACTTTGGAAAATGGTGTTTGTCACATCTTGTTTTATTGACCAAAACATCTTGTCATATAACAACATCTCAAATTGTTGGAAGTTTTGGTTGCTGCTAAGATTTTTCAAGGTAGGCAGTAATGTTTTCTATTTTTGTAACTATTAAAACCACTTGTATAAAGGAAAGTATTTAAGATCATTTTAAGGAGATACAGTATTAGCATAGCAGACATTATGCAAATGTCATTTGTTGTTATAGTTCAGTCCCTTTGTAATGGAATGGTGGATCATAGCATGCCAGTCATGTCCATGGGATTTTCTTGACAAAAATGTAGAAGTGATGTCATTTTCTAGTGGATTAAGACAAAGCTTATGTGATTTGACCAGGTCACACAACTTGCAAGTTTTTGAGACTGAAACTCTAGGCCTAGCTCTATCTCTACACTAGCCATCTACTTGCTTAGCCATCTATTTGCCTATATCTATGCAAAAGACATAGGGAATCTTAGTGGTGTTTTGACAAGTAAAAAAATCCTTCTGTAATGATAACATCCATTATCTGAACACAAATGCTCTTGTTAGAAAAGTGCTTGAAAACTTTTGTCCCTTTTCAAAAACTGAAAAATTATTTTATTTACACTTCTATTGTATCTCATATTTCAACTGAGGGATAGAGAGAAAATTAGTGACTGTAAGATTAGATTTCAGAAGTTGGTACAATTTTTTTTTAATAATAGGTTTTTAATTTTCAAAATATATGCAAAGATATTTAACATGTATTGGACTACCTGACAACTAGGGAAGAACATAGGGCGAAGAAGGGGAAAATTTGGAACAAAAGGCTTTGCAAGGGTCAATGTTGAAAAAATTACCCATGCATATGTTTTGTAAATAAAAAACTTTAATAAAAAATACAATATAAAAAAGAAAAAAAACAAAATATATGCAAAGATAGTTTTCAAATTCAACTTTGCAAAACCTTGTGTTTCAAATTTTTCTCCCTCCTTTCCCCATCACCTCCTCCTCTAGACAGTAAGTAAACCAAAATATGTAAACATGTACATATTTCCACAATTATGCTGCACAAGAAAAATCCTGATCAAAAAAGAAAAAAAAAGCAAACAATAATAAAAAGATGAAAATACTATGTTGTGATCCATATTCAGTCTTCACATTTCTCTTTCTGGATGTAGATTATTCTTTCCATGACGAGGCTATTGGAATTGACCTGAATCACCTAATTGTTTTAAAGAGCCACATTCGTCAGAATTGATCATCACATAACCTTGTTTTTGTGTACAATAGTCTCTTGGCGTTACTCATTTCACTTAACATCAGTTCATATAAATCTTGCCAGGCCTTTCTGAAAATATCCTGCTGTTTGTTTCTTATAGAGAAAAACAATATTCCATAACTTTCATATACCATAACTTATTTGGTCAAATTGATGGACACCACTTAGTTTTCTGTTTCTTGGTACTGCAAACATTTTTTGCACATGTAAGTTTTTTTCCTCTTTTTTATGATTCTTTTGGGATACAGACTCAGTAGAAGACATTATTGGATCAAAGGGTATGTATATAGCTCTTTAAGCATAGCATCAAATTGCTCTCCAGACTGATTGGATCAATTCACAACTCCACCAACAATGTATTAGTATTGCAGTTTTCTCATGTCTCCTCTAATATTTATCATTATTTTTTCCTGTCTTCTTAACCAAATTGAAAGATGTGCAGTGGTACCACAAAGTACAAAATTTTAAAAATAAGATGATGTAAGATATTTTTAATATAGATAATAATAGCTCTGAGTTATGATCTAGGACTCCATTTTTTTTTTACAAGCACTCTCTATTGTATCTAGCTTTAAATCTAAGATCTTATGATCAAAATTCATGAATTTGTTGATTGGTCTATGCTCATTTGGCTAGTATTTGCTATGTTGACGTGCATATAATATAGTAATCAAACATGTGTTAGGTATTGACACATATTATTTTCACATCATTACAGCATCATGTGTTCCAAAAGTAGAATATTATTTAAAATTTTACATAATTGTCATTATAGATTAAATACCCATTTTGTAAAACTAAAAATAATGTTATGTTCATTTCTTTAAAAACTTGATCCCTTCCAGGAGTGTCAAAGACTATCAATCAATGTGAGTTAAAAACCAGTAAACAATCTTGAGTACAACCTTCATTGACAAATGGTCCTTTCATTTTTCTATGTAATTACTATTTCCAGACTAGGGCTTTGTATGAAACTATGGAAGAGAAGAGGATTTAGATTTCCTATCAAACTGAAGCGCTACAGAGCTGACTTCATTGCTGTCTGCCTGTGAAATTTGGACAGTATAAGAGCACTATGTCAGAAAATGGAACTCTTCCATTTAAATTGCCTTGGGAAACTTCTGAAGATTACCTGGCAAGACAAGTTACCAAGCCCTGAGGTCTTCTCTTGAACTGAATTGCCCAGCCAAACTCTTCTACAGTGAGCACAACTCTAAGGAATTCTCACCAGGTTGTCCAAATGTCAAACATACTTTTCCTAAAGAATTATTTTATGATGTATTCAAACAAGAGAAGCATTCATAAGAATTAAAAAACCAATACAAAAAAGCTCTCACAGTCTTTCTAAAGAACTTAAGTATCAGTTGGACCACTTTTATGGCATGATTGTATCAAAGAAGGTACTGTACTTTATGAGCAAAGCAAGATAACAGTAATTTGAAACAAGTGTGAGAAGCACAAATCTAAGAGACATCTCCATCCCAAATGTTCAAATGGACTATTTCTGCCCAACCTATCATATCATTTCAATCTTCCTCAAGGATGAACAACAGCATCTGAACAAAATCAACAAAAAAAACCCTTAATGTGGAAATAGACTATAAATAGACTTAATAATGATAGACTATAAATAACTTAATTCCTGTAATCTTTTCTGTAGAAATTTTTAAATCAAAATCTTGATTTTGGAAATCTTTGCATAATAGAAGGCAATGTGTATTTTTAAAAGATTAACCATTTTTTTCTGAAGAAAAATAAAATTTAATTACATGTAGTTTATGCTTTGATATATCCTAAACTTGTTTTTATTTGAAATGTTAACATACTTTAAAAGATTATTATAATGGAAATTTACCCATAATTTTAAAAATTCAATTTTAAAAGCTTCAGTTCAAATTATTATCATTCTTTTTTGTTCTTTCTCTACAAATAATACAACGTATGTCTGCATCTTCTCAGATAAAGCTATATCAATTCATCAAGTTATATTATATCTTCCTTATGTAATGTTAATAGTTTTTAGAGTTTGTCCTATGAAAGAATGTGCATGCTATAGAGACAAAGTATGACTAGAACTTTTTATCTGTTATTCTGTATATAAAAAACACCAAGCTGAACATTTATATTTAATCATGCTTCTGATTCTATTATTTGATAATCATTCTATGCCCATGGGCTATTACACAATAAAAGTAAGATGCAAACAAATAATGAACTTCTACTTTTTCATTTTTTAGGATATTTGATATACTAGCTGCTATTTTTATTTTCAATAGATTTTAGCAAATATTTCACCCTCAGGATCAATGGAGCCACTACATTTGGATGTTAATATTACAATACCAGAACTGTCAGAGAAAGTGAAAATGACAATTAAAAAAACAACAACTGGAGAACAGCAAGTAGACCAGACCAAGTGCATACAGAAGGACTGGGTGAAACAATAGATCATAGAAACAATTTATAATTTCATCCAAGAGAATATAAATAATGAAAAAGTATAACAAAATTCATGGGATTCAACCAAAACAATTATAAAATTTTATATTTTTAGATGCTTACTTGAATAACATAAAGAGAAAATCAATGTGCTTACAACTAAAAAAATTACAAAAACATCAAATTAAAAGCTCCCCATTAAATACCAAATCTGAAATTATGAAAATAAAAGGAGAGATTAATAAAATTGAAAGTGAGAAAAATATTGAACTAATAAACAAAACTAAGACTTGATTTTATGAAAAAAAAAAAAACCCTGGCAAAATAAATGTTTAATTAATTTGTTTAGAAAAAAGAAAGAAGAAAATCAAATTGTGAATTTCACCAGTGAAGAAGCAATAATCAAGAGATATTTTGCCCTACTATATGCCAATAAATCTGATAATTTAAGAGAAATGGATATCTATTTTCAAAAATGTAAATTGCCCAGATTAATAGTTGAGGAAATAAATTACTTAAATAATCCCATTTTAGAAAAAAAAAATGAACAAGTTATTATTCAATTCCCTAAGGAAAAATTCCAGGGCCAGATGGGATTTACATGTGAATTCTACCAAATATTAAAAGAAAACAATTAATTCTAGTACTATGCAAACTATTTGGAAATACAGGGAAAGAAGGTATCCTACCAAATTCCTTTTATAACACAGATATGGTCCTGAAGCCTAAAGCAAGTAGAGTGACAACAGAGAAAACAAAAACAGACCAATTTTGCTAATGAATGGAAAAATCTTAAATGAAATATTAACAAAGAGATTACTACAATTTAGAATAATATACTATGACCAAATAGAATTTATACCAGGAATGCAGAGTTGGTTCAATATTAAGAAAACTATTAGCATAATTGACTATATCAATAAACAAACAGAAATAATATGATTATCTCAATAGATGCAAAAAAGCATTTGACAAAATCCAACACCCATTTCTATTAAAAACACTAGAGAACAAGGGAATAAATGGAGTTTTCTTTAAAATAATCAGTAGCATGTATTTAAAAACCAACTACAAGCATCATATATAATGTGGATAAACTAGAACCATTCCCAATAAAATTAGGAATGAAAACATTTTTCTGCTATGAACATTATTGTTTATTATTGTATTAGAAATGTTAGCTTTAGCAATAAGAGAATAAAAAGAATTTAAAGGAGTTAGAGTAGGTACTGAGGAAAGCAAATTATCACTCTTTGTGGAAAATATGGCATACTCAAAGAATCCTAAAGAATCAACTAAAAACTACTAGAAAAAATTCACAACTTTAGCAAGGTTGCAGGATACAAAATAAATCCACACAAATCATCAGGACTTCTATTTGTTACCAACAAAGTCCAGGAGCTGGAGATATGAAGAGAAATGCCATTTAAAAGTATTTATTGTAATGGGCTGAGGCTTGAGTTGATGCACTGAGGTCCTAAGCACATGAGGCTAAATAGTAATTGGACCATACTCTATTAATATATAAGCTTGGAGAAAGAATGGCCCCCGCCCACTCTTTGTGCAAGTCCTGATGTGTTGTATAGGAAATGACGATTTTGGTGGGTGGAGGCAGGGGAGTGGAAAAGGAAGGGGAAGGAGAGACTTTGGGGATTGCCTTGCCACTGTTTGCTCAGCTCACATCTCTCTCTGTTGGCTGGCTTCCTGTCGCAACTGTCCATATTGCTATCTCAACCTTTCTTGCCTATATTTGCTATCACAATCTTTATTCACCTCTTCACTTCAATAAATATTGAAGATTTTCCCCTTAACCTGAATTCCTGACTCCGGCTGATTTTAAATACGCGGTCATTACATTTATTATAAAATATTTGGGAGTCTTCCTGCCAAAACAAAGGCAGGAACTATATGAACACAATTAAAAAACACTTTCTCCACAAAGAAAGTCAGATCTAATCAATTGGGGGAATATCAAGTACTCATGGGTAGGCCAAGCTAATATAATAAAAAAGTGACAACTCTACCTAAATTAATCTATTTATTCAATGTTGTACCAATCAAACTCACAAGAAATTATTTTACAGAGCTAGAAAAAAATAACAAGGTACATCTGGGAGAACAAAAGGATGAGAATTTCAAGGGAATTAATGGGGGAAAAATGCAAATGAAGATGGTCTAGCTTAGCACACCTAAAACTATATTATAAAGCAGTGATCATCAAAACCATTTGGTATTGGCGAAGAAATAGAACAGTCCATATGTGGAATTGGTTAGGTTCTCAAAATAAATTAGTCAGTGACTATAGTAATCTAATGTTTAATAAACCCATGGGATAAGAACTCCCTATTTGACAAAAATTGCTGGGAAAATTGGAAATTAGTATGGAAGAAACTAGATATTGACCTAACATCCAAACTGAGATAAGGACAAAATAGTTTCATTATTTAGACATAAAGAGTAATACTATAAGTAAATTAGAAGAACAAAGGATAGTCTACCTTTTAGATCTGTGGGAAAGGGAGAAATTTATGGCCAAAGAAGAACTAGAGTACATTATGGATTGCAAAATGGAAAATTTAGGTTATATAAAGTTAAAAAGGTTTTGTACAAGCAAAACCAATGTAGACAAGATTAGAAAGGAAGCAGAAAACAGAAAAATTTTACATCCAAGGGTTCTCATTAAGGCTTCAGTTCTAAATATATAGAAAATTGACTCAAATTTACAAGCATTCAAGCAATTGTCCAATTAATAAATGGTAAATGTTTATGAACAGGCAATTTTCAGATGAAGAAATTAAAATCTTAAAACCATCTCTAGTCTTATGGAAAAAATGTGCTAAATCACTATTGATTAGAGAAATGCAAATTGAGAATACTCTGAGGTACCACTACACATCTCTCAGATGGGCTAAGATAACAAGAAGAGATGATGTATGTTGGAGTGGATGTGGGAAAACTATGACACTAATATATTGTTTGGGAAGTTGTGTCTTGATGCAACCATTCTGGAGAGCAACATAGAACTATTTCCAAGGGACTATCAAACTGTTCATATGCTTTGATCTAGCTGTCTCTACTGGGCCTGTATCCCAAAAAGATCATAAAAAAGGGAAAAGAACCCACATGTGTAAAAATGTTTGTAACAGCCCTTTTTTTCTGGAAAAAAAAACTGAATATATGCCCATTAGTTGGAGAATGGCTGAATATGTTATGGTATATGGATGTTATGTAATATTCTATAAGAAATGATCAGCAGTATGATTTTAAAAAGACCTGAAGAAAGTTACATGAACTGATGCTAAATGAAATGAATAGAACAAGGGAACATTGTACACAGCAACAACAAGATTATACAATGATCAATTCTGATGGACTTGGCCCTTTTCAACAGTGAGGTGATTCAGGGCAATTCCAATGAATGAATTTATGATGAGAGAGCCATCTTCCCCCAGAGAGAGGACTATGGGGACTGACAGTGGATCACAACATAATATTTTCACTTTTTTTGTTGTTTTTTGCTTGGTGCTTTTCTTTCTCTTTTCCCCTTTTTAATCTGGTCTTTCTTGTGCAGTATGATAATTGTGGAAATATAAGAATTGTGCATGTTTGGTATATATTGGATTGCTTGCCATTGATGGGAGAGGGAGGGGAGGTAAGGAGAAAAACTTTGGAACACAAGGTTTTATAAGGGTGAATGTTGAAAATTATCTGTGCATATATTTTGAAAATAAAAAACTTAAAAAATTGTATGACCTGCTGTAGGATAAGTAAAATTATCAGCTCTGGATTATTAGAGGTCAAGCTTGTCCAGGATGAAATCTGCTTTTGTGTACATATTCAATCCAGGAAGAAAATAACAGATTTACAATTAGCTTTGACATATGCAGTGGTTCTCTGGGACATGGTTTTCTGAATCATGAAAGGATCCATTTCTTTGATTGAATTGGCCTTAGGTTCTAGCACTTCTAGTTATGATTCTAATATTGATGTAAAATTAAATTAATCACAGACAGGAAATTTAGTTATGATTGTCTAATTCCATTAAGTCCATTACTACATTTAACAGGAAGTTCTAAACAGATGTTGAATGTGGGTCAGTACTATTATTTTCTCTATTTTGAGTGCACGAATTGGAAAAAAAAAACATAAAATATATACTTGGAAAAATGACAGACCTGGAAAATAGATCTAGGAGAGATAATCTGAGGATTATTGGACTTTCTAAAAATTATGATGAAACAAAGAGCCTAGATACTATTTTACGAGAAATTATCAAAGAGAACTACCCAAAGGTAATAGAGTGAGAAGGTAAAATAGGCATTGAAAGAATTCATCGAATACCTTCTGAAAAAGACCCTAAAATAAAAATTCCAAGGAATATTGTGGCCAAATTTCAGAATTATCAAATTAAGGAAAAATTTTTACAAGCAGCCAGAAAAAACAATTTAAATACCAAGGTGCCACAATAAGAATCACCCAAGATCTGGCTGCCTCCACATTAAAGGATCAAAGGGCCTGGAATCTGATATTCTGAAAGTCAAAAGAACTTGGGATGCAGCCAAGAATAAACTACCCAGGTAAGCTGAGCATTTTCTTCCAGAGAAGAAGATGGACATTTAATGAAACAGATGAATTCCATTTATTTCTAAGGAAAAAACCAGAACTAAACAAAAAATTTGATCTCCAAACATAGGATTCAAGAGATGCAGAAAAGGTAAAAGGAATTCTTGAGAATTGTATTTCTGTTGTGGATATACAAAATGACTACATGTAAACTTTGATTTTACTGATATAACATTAAAAAAAGGGAAGTAGAAATGGAAAAGGGATAATATCAGAAAAGGGGAAAGGGGGGATAAAAAGAGGGAAATTACATCACATGAAGAGGCAAAGGAAATTTATCATATCTGAGGGAACTCAGAGAAGGGGAGGAACATTGTGTGAATCTTACTCTCATCAGAGTTGGCTCAAAGAGAAAATAATTGACATACTTATTTTAAGAAAATCCTCTCTCACCTCATTAAAAAGGGGGAGAGGAAAAGGGAAAAGAAAAAGAGTAATAAGGGAAGGGTACAAGAAAGGAGAAGATATTCAAAGGTGGGGGAGGGAGGGATTCTAAAGAGGGTGAGCATCGTGATACAAGTGGGGCACATAAGTTTAAAATGGGGAAAGAGGGTTGGGGGGAGCAAGACAAAGAAAAGCATAATCTGGGGATATTAGGATGGCAGGAAATACAGAATTAGTAATTTTAACCATAAACGTGAATGGGATGAACTCTCCCATAAAGAGGAGGCAGATAGCAGACTGGATCAAAAGTCAGAACCTTATAATATGTTGTTTACAGGAAACACATTTAAAGCAGGAAGATACATACAGAGTAAAGGTAAAAGGCTGGAGCAAAATCTATAATGCTTCAGGTGAAGTTAAAAAAGCAGGGATAGCCATTCTTATCTCAGATCAAGCAAAAGCAAAAATTGATCTAATCAAAAGAGATAAGGAAGGAAACTATATCTTCCTAAAGGGTAGCATAGAAAACGAAGTAATATCAATACTAAACATATATGCACCAAGTGGTATAGCATCTAACTTCCAAAAGGAGAAGTTAAGAGAGTTGCAAGAAGAAATAGACAGCAAAACTATAATAGTGGGAGATCTCAACCTTACACTCTCAGAATTAGATGAATCAAACCACAAAACAAATAAGAAAGAAATTAAAGAGGTAAATAGAATATTAGAAAAATTAGGTATGATAGATGTTTGGAGAAAATTGAATGGAGACAGAAAGGAATATACTTTCTTCTCAGCAGTTCAAGGAACCTACTCAAAAATTGACCATATATTAGGACATAAAGAGCTCAAAATTAAATGCAAGAAAGCAGAAATAGTAAATGCTCTCTTTTCAGATCATGATGCAATAAAAACTACATTCAATAAAAAAGTTAGGGGTAAATAGACCAAAAAGTAATTGGAAACTAAACAATCTCATCTTAAAGAATGATTGGGTGAAACAGCAAATTATAGATACAATTAATAATTTCACTTAAGATAATGACAATGATGAGACATCATACCAAAATTTGTGGGATGCAGCCAAAGCAGTAATAAGAGGAAATTTTATATCCTTAGAGGCTTACTTGAATAAATCAGAGAAAGAAAAGATCAATGAATTGCAACAAAAAAAACTAAAAAAAGACCAAATTAAAAGCCCCCAATCAAATACTAAATTTGAAATTCTAAAATTAAAAGGAGAAATTAATAATATTGAAAGTTGGTTCTATGAAAAAGCCAATAAAATAGATAAGCCTTTGGTAAATCTGATTAGAAAAAGAAGGGAGGAAAATCTAATTAGTAGTCTTAAAAATGAAAAGAGAGAACGTTCCACCAATGAAAAGGAAATGAGAGAAATAATGAGTTACTTTGCCCAACTTTATGCCAATAAATTTGATAACCTAAGTGAAATGGATGACTACCTCCAAAAATATAGACTTCCCAGATTAACAGAGGAGGAAGTAAATAGCTTGAATAGTCCCATTTCAGAAAAAAGAAATAGAACAAGCTATTAACCAACTCCCTAAGAAAAAATCCCCAGGACCAGATGGATTTACATGTGAATTCTACCAAACATTTAAAGAACAATTAGCCCCAATGCCATATAAGCTATTTGATAAAATAGGGAATGAAGAAGTCCTACCAAATTCCTTTTATGACACAGATATGGTACTGATACCTAAACCAGGAAGGTTTATAGAAAGAAAGAATTACAGACCAATCTCCCTAATGAATATTGATGCTAAAATCTGAAATAAGATATTAGCCAAAAGGCTACAGAAAATCATCCCCAGGATAATATACTATGACCAAGTAGGATTTATACCAGGAATGCAGGGCTGGTTCAATATTAGGAAAACTATTAGTATAACTGACTATATCAATAACCAAACAAACAAAAATCATATGATCATCTCAATAGATGCAGAAAAAGCATTTGATAAAATCCAACATCCATTCCTTTTAAAAATACTTGAGAGTATAGGAATAAATGGACTTTTCCTTAAAATAATCAGCAGTATCTCTTTAAAACCATCAGTAAGCATCATATGTAATAGGGAAAAACTGCAATCACTCCCAATAAGATCAGGAATGAAACAAGGTTGTCCACTATCACCATTACTATTCAATATTGTATTTGAAATGCTAGCTTTGGCAATAAGAGTTGAGAAAGAGATTTTAAAGGAATTAGAGTAGGCAATGAGGAAACCAAATTATCACTCTTTACTGATGATATGATGGTATACTTAGAGAACCCCAGAGATTCTACTAAAAAGTTATTAGAAATAATCCACAACTTTAGCAAAGTTGCAGGATACAAAACAAACCCACATAAATCATCAGCATTCTTATATATCACTAACAAAATCCAACAGTCAGAGTTACAAAGTGAAATTCCATTTAAAGTAACTACTGATAGTATAAAATACTTAGGAATCTATATGCCAAGGGAAAATCAGAAACTTTATGAGCAAAACTACAAAACACTTTTCACCCAAATTAAGTCTGATCTAACCAAATTGGGAAAATATTAAATGTTCTTGGATAGGGTGAACAAATATAATAAAGATGACAATAGTACTAAATTAATCTATTTGTTTAGCACTATACCAATCAGACTCCCAAAAAACTATTTTAATGAGCTAGAAAAAATAACAACAAAATTCATATGGTAAAATAAAAGCTCAACAATTTCAAGGGAATTAATGAAAAAAAAAAACCATCAAATGAAGGTGGCTTAGCTGTACCAGATCTAAAATTATATTATAAAGCAGCAGTTACCAAACCATTTGGTATTGGCTAAGGAATAGATTAACTGATCAGTGGAATAGGTTAGGTTTAAAGGCAAAACAGTCAATAACTATAGCAACCTAGGGTTTGACAAACCCAAAGACCCCAACTTTTGGGATAAGAACTTACTGTTTGACAAAAATTTCTGGGAAAATTGGAAACTAGTATGGAAGAAACTAGGCATCAATCCACACTTAACACCGTACACCAAGATAAGGTCAAAATGGGTTTATGACCTAGGCATAAAAAATGAGATTATAAATGAATTAGAGGAACACAGGATAGTTTACCTCTCAGACCTGTGGAAGAGGAAGGAATTTATGACCCAAGAAGAACTAGAATCATTACTGATCACAAAATAGAAAATTTTGATTATTCAAAACTGAAAAGTTTTTGTACAAACAAAACTAATGCAGACAAGATTAAAAGGGAAGCAATAAACTGGGAAAATATTTTTACATTCAAAGGTTCTGATAAAGGCCTCATTTCCAAATTATATAATTGACTCTAATTTATAAGAAATTAAGCCATTCTCCAATTGATAAATGGTCAAAGGATATGAACAGACAATTCTCAGATGAAGAAATTGAAACTATTTCTAGCCATAGGAAAAGATGCTCCAAGTCATTATTAATCAGAGAAATGCAAATTAAGACAACTCTGAGAAACCACTACACACCTGTCAGATTACCTAGAACGGCAGGGAAAGATAATCTGGAATGTTGGAGGGGTTTTGGGAAAACAGGGACACTAATGCATTGTTGGTGGAATTGTGAATACATCCAGCCATTCTGGACAGTGATTTGGAACTATGGTCAAAAAGTTATCAAACTAGACATATCCTTTGATTCAGCAGTGTTATTACTAGGTTTATATCCTAACAAGATCTTAAAGAAGGGGAAGGGACGTGTATGTGCAAGAATGTTTGTGGTAGCCCTTTTTGTAGTGGCTAGAAACTGGTAATTGAATGGATGCCCATCAATTGGAGAATGGCTGAATAAATTGTGATATATGAATGTTATGGAATATTATTGTTCTGTAAGAAATGACCAGCAGGAAGATTTCAGAAAGGCCTGGAGAGACTTATATGAACTGATGCTGAGTGAAATGAGGAGGATCAGGAGATCATTATATACTTCAGCAACAATACTGTATGACCAATTCTGATGGACCTGGCCATCCTCAACAATGAGATGAACCAAATCAGTTCCAATGGACCAGTAATGAACTGAACTAGCTATGCCCAATGAAAGAACTCTGGGAGATGACTAAGAACCATTACCTTGAATTCCAAATCCCTATATTTTTGCCCACCTGCATTTTTGATTTCCTTCACAGGCTAATTGTATAATATTTCAGAGTCTGATTCTTTTTGTACAGCAAAATAACGGTTTGGTCATGTCTACTTTTTGTGTATCTAATTTATATTTTAATATATTTAACATCTACTGGTCATCCAACCATCTGGGGGAGGGGGTAGGAGGAAGGAGGGGAAAAATTGGAACAAGAGGTTTGGCAATTATCAATGCTGTAAAGTTACCCATACATAAAACCTGTAAATAAAAGACTGTTAAAATAAAATAAAAAATATCTAGTTCTCAGAGGGGATGTTGAGGTGTCTCACAAATATAGGTTTGCTATTTATTTTTTCTGTAACTGATTTAACTTCTCTTCTAAGGACTTAGATGCTATACCACTTGGATCATATATGTTTAGCATTTATATTACTTCATTATCTATGGTACATTTTAGCAAGATATAGTTTCCTTCCCTATCTCTTTTAATTAGATCTAATTTTTGCTTTTGTTTTGTTTCACAACAGGATTACTAACTACCCTTGCTGTTTTGTTTTTATTTCAGCTAAAACATGTTAGATTCTGCTTCAACTCCTTACTTTTATCCTATATATGTCGGTTTGCTTCAAATGTTTTTCTTGTAACCAACACATTGTAGGATTATTATTTATTCCATTCTGCTATCTGCTTCCTTTTTATGGAAGAGTTCATCTCATTCACACTAACTGTATAGTTATTTTTCTATTTTTTCTCCAATTTATACTTTTCTCTCTTTTTTCATCCTGCACCAATGTTTTACTTCCGACTACCATCAACTCTATCAAACCTAAGCCCTTTTCTTTTTCCCCTCATATTTCTCTATAGGGTAGGATAAATTTTTATATTCAACTGAATGTATATGTTATTGCATATATGAATCAATCCAATGACAATAAGATTGAAACAATGCTTACTCCATCCATTCTTTCCCTTTATTCCAATAGGCCTTTTGTACCTCTTCATATAATGTAATTTATTTTATTCTATTCCCCTTTTCCTCTTTTTTAAGTACTATCTTTTATCACATCTTAGTCATCTTATATGCACAATCCCTTTGTAAACTCTTTCTGTCTTTTTTTTTAATTATAGCTTTTTATTTACAAGATATATGCATGAGTAATTTTTCAGCATTGATGTAATGATCGCGTATTTAAAATCAGTCGGAGTCAGGAATTCAGGTTAAGGGGAAAATCTTCAATCTTTATTGATTGTGAAGTGAAGAGGTGAAAAAAGATTGCTATAGCAATATGGGCAAGAAGGATTGCGATAGCAATATGGGCAGCTGCAACAGGAAGCCAGCTAGCAGAGAGAGACCTGAGCTGAAAGGCCGTCACAATGGCAATGCGAGCAGCTGTGTCAAAATGCCAGCCAGCAGTCTCTCCTTCCCCTTCCTTTTCTACTCCCCTGCCTCCACCCATCAAAATCATCATTTCCTATACAACACATCAGGACTTGCACAAAGAGTGGGTGGGGGCCATTCTTTCTCCAAGCTTACATATTAATAGAGTATGGTCCAATTACTATTTAGCCTCATGTGCTTGGGACCTCAGTGCATCAACTTGAGCCTCAGCCCATTACACATTGACAATTGCAAAATCTTTTATTCCACTTTTTCCCCTCCTTCCCCCCACTTTCTCCCCCAGATGGCAGGTAGACCAATACATGTTAAATGTGTTAAAGTATATGTTAAATACAATATATGTATACATATCCATATGGTTATTTCGCTTCACAAGAAGAATCGGACTTTGAAATAATGTACACTTAACCTGTAAAGGAAATTAAAAATGCAGGCAGACAAAAATAGAGGGATTAGAAATGCTATGTAGTGGTTCACACTCATTTCCCAGAGTTCTTTTGCTGGGTGTAGCTAGTTTAATTCATTATTGAACAAGTGGAACTGATTTGGTTCATCTCATTGTTGAAGAAAGCCATGCCCATTGAATTGATCATCATATAGTATTGTTATTGAAGTATATAATGATCTCCTGGTCCTCCTCATTTCACTCAGCATCAGTTCATATAAGTCTCTCCAGGCCTTTCTGAAATCTTCCTGCTGGTCATTTCTTATAGAACAATAATATTCCATAACATTCATATATCACAATTTATTCAGCCATTCTCCAATTGATGAGTGTCCATTCAATTATCAGTTTCCAGCCACTACAAAAAGGGCTACCGCAAACATTCTTGCACATACACGTCCCTTCCCCTTCTGTAAGATCTAGTTAGGATATAAACCTAGTAGTAACACTGCTGGATCAAAGGATATGTACAATTTGATAACTTTTTGACCATAGTTCCAAATCGCTCTCCAGAATGGCTGGATGTATTCACAATTCCACCAACAATGTATTAGTGTTCCTGTTTTCCCATATCCCCTCCAACATTCCACATTATCTTTCCCTGTCATTCTAGCTAATCTGACAGGTGTGTAGTGGTTTCTCAGAGTTGTCTTAATTTGCATTTCTCTGATTAATAATGACTTGGAGCATCTTTTCCTATGGCTAGAAATAGTTTCAATTTCTTCATCTGAGAATTGTCTGTTCATATCCTTTGACCATTTATCAATTGGAGAATGGCTTAATTTCTTACAAATCAGAGTCAATTATATATTTTGGAAATGAAGTCTTTATCAGAACCTGTGACTGTAAAACTGTTTTCCCAGTTTATTGTTTCTTTTCTAATCTTGTCTGCATTAGTTTTGTTTGTACAAAAGCTTTTCAATTTGATATAATCAAAATTTTCTATTTTGTGATCAGTAATGATCTCTAGTTCTTCTTTGGTCATAAATACCTTCTTCCTTCACAGGTCTGAGAGGTAAACTATGGTATGTTCTTCTAATTTATTTATAATCTCATTCTTAATGCCTAGATCATGAACCCATTTTGACCTTATCTTGGTATACAGTGTTAAGTGTGGGTCAGTGCCTAGTTTCTGCCATACTAATTTGCAATTTTCCCAGCCTAACTGTCTTAATAGTGATTCAGATATCAAGATTTACAGGTATCATCTTCCTATTAAGGGACATAAACCACTTAATCTTTTTGAGAAATATGTCTTTTTAAGTATTCCTCTTTAGTTTTTTATGCTTTTTTCTTATTTGAAGAAAACAGTTTTCTGATAGGAACTGTTCTTTTCATCAGGGATATTTGAAAATCCCCTATTTCATTGAATATCCATCTTTCCCTCTGAAAGATTATGTTCAATTTCTTTCTTAGTCCTTGTTCCTATCATACTCTTTCTATAACTACTTTATTCTCTGGTTCTAGGATGTTAGGTCAGTTTTCTTTGGCAATTTTGCTTTTTGTGCTGGTATTGAAGGTTTTAATAGCTTATCTGTGGTATTACTGACCTGCTAAGTCAAGATCAAGGGGCTTTGGTTACTGCTCTGTGCTATGGCTAAGAGCCTTCTGCTGGATTCAGATATCATCTGCACTGGGCTGTAACCTCCTTTTACTCAAGTTAGACAGACCTTTCCTCAACTTCTTCTAAATTATATTGAACTGGATATTTTTGTAGGTTCTTTCACTCCAGAATATGTTTACAGGGTTGATTTAACGTTGTTTCTAAGGGAAACTGAGGAAAGCTCAACCAACTTCCTAACTTCTCTCTGTCATCTTAGAATTCTAGGTTTTCATAATAATGACACTTCATCTTGTCTCTCTGCCTATGTATTAGCTGTCCTCCATGATGTCTTCTTGCTATGTACAATGGTGAAAATAAATTTGTAGTATTACATTAAATTCTGAA
Organism: Antechinus flavipes; assembly: GCF_016432865.1. NCBI lineage: Eukaryota > Metazoa > Chordata > Mammalia > Dasyuromorphia > Dasyuridae > Antechinus > Antechinus flavipes. The sequence goes on along the minus strand of NC_067401.1, from coordinate 301,480,248 downwards.
TATTAATGAAAAAATTAAATTTATTTTAAAAACTTCAATAATTGATTCTTTTATTTAATTAACTTTTTTTGTATTAATGCCTTATTTTATAAACTTGCTAAAGTCACATTTCTCCATTCCAGAAGTAAGCTCAAAAATTTAGTATTCTTTCTGAGTTTGTTTATATGTATAATCAAAAGGAACTGTTATCACTTATACCATTAGCTCTTGGCATATCTGTTTGTTATCTGTAGGCTTCAATTAGCTTAACCCAGTGTCATTCTCTTGCTTATTCTTATGCATGAGAAGACATTGAATATACTCCCAAAGTATAGTGATCTTGGTGGTACTGATCCCCTAAGAAAGATTACAAGAGAAGGAGGAGAGTTCTATAGAGGAGTCCCATAAAACAATGAACATTTCTTAATTGTTAGATAGTAGCATAATTAGTCTCATATGAATACCAACACACTTTTTTTTTTTTTTTGGCATAACTAATTGTAATCTTCCTAGGTCTCTTCTTTCTTGTGTGTCAGTGAAGAGAGTCCTCCCTTTGCATTGGTATCATGAGTTTTGCTGAAATGTCTAATCTGACTTCTTTGTTAATAGTGTATATATCACTATCAATACACTGAATTTGCTTGGAATATATACAGTTTCTGTTTATTTATTTTATTTGTAATATCACATTTAAAAGAGATCACTGAAAGCTGGAACATTTCAACATGATTCAAATAATAGCAACAATAGCAATAACAATAGCATCAATGGTAACTGGAAACCAAAAGAGATTCAAATTTGTCTTGCTGCTGGTGCTTTATAGCTTTAATTATTTCCTATTTGTTCTCTATGTAACTTGCCTTGTATATACTTATTTATTGCCTTGTATCTCCTCCTCTCAAGGGCAAATACTATCTTTTGCCTGTTTTTTGAATACACTCTGCTTAGCAGATAGTTAATAAGTGTTTAGTGATAGAATGATTGTCTTCTGGAGATTTAATCACAATACTTACACCTCCTATTTCTTAGTTTTATAGAAAATATTTTATAAATTCTAGCTATTTTTGATTTTATCATCATTATTATATTGATTAAGGCAGGTCATCCTCAGAGCTCTCCAGCATTTTTGCTTTTGATTTTATAAGATTAAATGTTCCTTCCAAGTCTGTGGTTCTGTGGTTATCTTCCTAGTCTGGGCCTCTTGCTATTAACTTTTCTTAAAGAATCTAAACATCTCTTTGATCATTTTGAATATTTTGTGAATATCAAAGCCAAAACATTGTAAGCATCCATGGACTTACTTATAACTAGTTTGAGCATCTGTCTTCCTATGCCCACATTTGTAGGAAATGATTAAGAGCAATGAAAGAGCCAAAATTAAGACCAGAAAACACTGAGGGTCTGGATAATTCATAAATAAGAGAATAAATTTGGCACTTCAAACTAAAACAGGTAAAAATACCTGATGTCATAGCTAAGAAAAAAGAAAGCAAACATATTCCATAGTGTTTTAGGCTATAAAAAGAGCACAAATATATCTATAGCTAACAGGTGTTTTTGTATAATAGAAGAAACAACTTTTAAAAGATGTATTTGACCTATTCTTAAATCTCAGGGAAAAGAAACAATACCACATTCACTTATGATCAAATTATAAGGATAATTAGTACACAGAATTCAGTAGTGTAATACTTATTCACACAATACATATAAACACACAAAGAATACAAGGAAACATGTTTCTGGTTCATTGATGCTCTTGAATCCTAGTCTTATTGTTGTTATGGCAAGAATGAAATTGAACACATTAGTAAGCCTCAGGAAATCAAATGTATTCCAAATTATGCATCCATTCACAGTTGTCTCAGGTGATCAAGGTATATGTAGACTTATATTAAAAGATACAGAAGAATATGGAGACTTTTACAAATGTACCAAAAGCAGACCACAATTCTCTCTGAATATACCAATTATCTGAAGAAAAGACAAGGATATCCAGAATGGTTGGTATAATTCTTTTGGTATCAAGGGCCCACTTACAAATTTATTTATCATTTTGGTTATTTAAATCTATATTTACCATCACCCCTTCTTGGTGGGGATATGTTTCTGTCTAACTAGCCTGAATCACCAGGTATGAGAAATAAGGTATTCTAGCTTTGTACTCATGTAGATTGGTTATTCTAGTGAAAGAATGTTTTCCTTTGGTCACAGAAAAGAACCATTACAACTTTACTTTACTCAAAATAATAAAAAAGACTGGAAAATATGAGTGGAAAGGAAAAAAAGAGTTGAATTTAAAGAGGCAATAATTATGATCAGTTTGTTCATGGTAGCAGGAGTATGGTGAAAAGAGTTTTTTCTCTAGGGGCAGAGAATCTGAGTTTAAGTCTGAACTCTGCCATTTTTTATTTGCATCACCTTAGGTAAGTTAGTTTAATGATTCTTATCCCCATATTCTGTATTTATAAAATAATTGAATTAGATGACCTACAATATCTCTTTTAATAGTAACCATATGATCCTATAGAAGGATACCATAAAGGGTATGCTTAAAATGTTTAACAACTGGATCTCTGAAAAAAAATACCCATAATATCCTTTTAAGTTTAATCTGCATTATTAGCATTTCTCTACCACTTTCTCAAAGCTAGAAAATCAACAAAACAATAAATCAAGCCTTGACTTTTAGTGTTTGCTAATCTGAGGTATAAAATTTCCCAAATTTAACAATCTACTTTCTTTCTCCAGTCAGTTTGATTTGGCTCCTATATATCATCACTTTTTTTTTCATGTAGGAGGACATATAAGACATTAATTCCATTCTTCAGTGGAAGTCATGAAGAGAAATTTGTGGCCAGAATGTCAATTGCTGTAGTCTGGTGCTATAAGAATCTTTTTATCATGTCAGTGCTTAAAGCAATAAGGTGGTAATGATACAGCAGGGACAAGAGAGTACAACTCAGTGGCAAAAGAAAAGTCATACAACTTTTCAAAAATAGCATACTGTTAGGGCTGAGAATGTAAAGATCATTTATTCCAATGCTCTCATTTAATAGAGGAGGGAACTGTGACATAGAGAGACCAAGTGATAGGTCAAAGGCCACACGGGTGAGTAGAAACAGAGATGGAAGGGAAATATTGCTCTTCAAATTTCTCACTTAATATTGTTTTCTTACACTGCTGGCTTGTCACAATTGAAAAGTTAAAAAAAAAATTAAACACATTCTCAAAAAATAATAGCTAACATTTATAAAACATCCACTATGTGCCAGGCACTCTGCTAAATGCTTGCTAATTATTTTCTCCTTTGATTCTCACAACAATCCTGAGAGATAGATGCTATTATAATCCTCATTTTATATAGGAGGAAATTGAGGTATATAGGAATTAAATGACTTACCCAGGGACACACAGTTAGTATAATGTTTAAGGCTGTATTTGGATTTGTCTTCTTGACTTTGGTTTAGTAGTTTATCTACTGTACCACTTCTCTGTTCCTAGTAAAGGACAGAATTAAAATAAGTCAATTTTACTGTTTCTTCCATTTTCTAATGTTAAAAATGTTATCTTCACACATATAGCATTTGTAAATACCATAAAATATCAAAGTTGAGAAAGATTCAGAAATCATCTATTCCAACCTGAATCTGATTAGAATCTTCTCTCTAACACATTGCTAAGAAGCGATTTTTCAACCCAGAATATAACCAGTGGTGGGAAATTTGAAGTTTCTAAGGACATAGCATTTTCCTTTTGGACAATTCCAATTATTTGAAAGATATTCTATTTGCCCCTTCTTTTAGATCTTAATTATCTTCCTCTCTTTAGTTTTCATGTGTGCCTCTTATTTTTACTTCTTGGTGTCAACTAGGGGGAAAAGATTTAATTCATTTTCTTCTTGCCAGTTCTTCAAATAATTCAAAAAATCATAGAATTTCTGAGGTGGATGAAATCATAGTGGTTGTCTAGTTTAAAATGTTCTTGAAATAGAGTTCCCTTTATAATGAAGTTGACATTATGTCATTCTGCCTTTATTTAGAAATCGCGAATGAGGGGGAGAACAGTCCAATTCTATTTTAAATAGCTCCAAATCTTAGGACATTTTTTTTCTCTTTTAGCAAGATTAAATTTGCCCATTTGTAATATCTATATCTTATTGCAAATTTGCTTCTCTGGGAAAAAATGGAAAATGAAAAGTTCTTCTCTAAAATGAAAGCTCTTGCAATTATTTCCCCTAAGTCTCCTCTTCATAGGGCCACAGATCCCTGTTTCTCATAAATAATATTTTATGGCATGTACTTGAGCCCTTGGCTAACTTGGTTGCCTTATAAGAATATTCTTAGATATTCTAAATTATCTATGATCTTCCCCTAATGTGAGTTCATGATTACACACAATACTCTCAATGTGTTCTTAGCAGGGAAAATTAGAACAAGACTTTCCTTCTTATCCCTAGGAGGTATTTCTTTCTTAATGCAGTGGTGTCATGTTATACTCTTTTTTTTCTACTATGGAATTCAAACCTAAAGACACATGTTCATTAAATCTGAAATTTAATTTGTTAACTATTCAGCTACCTTTCCAGTTCCTTCAATTAATGCTTTTATATCAATGATATGTAATGCAGGACTTCAGTCTTTTCAATGTCTTGTTTAGATTTGACCCAGATTTGACTCAGTTTATCAATGTCTATACCTAAAATACATTTCTAAAAACTAAATGTAGTACTTTAGGTGTAGTTGCAATAGTGTCATTTCCTTCACTCTGAATGCTATACTTCTGTCATTATAACCTAAGATTTCATTTACATTTTTTAAAAGGCATGTCATGCAGTCAATTCAAATGAAGCTTATAAAAGAAAGATTGTTAGTTTCAATTTTATGTTTCTTGAGGCTTAGCTTATGGGTTATGCATATATGTACATATGTGTTTGTGTATATTTGAAGTAGCAGCAAAATACCAAAGAACATTGAATTTGTGATTAGAAGACTTGAACAAATCTTGTATGTCAATGTCTATATCATTTCATTATATAGAATGTAAACTTTGCTAGGGCAGAAGTTGTTTAATTTTTGTTTTTGAATACTTAGTACCAGGTATATTAAGACTTCTTACTTAATGGTATAAAAGTGAAGAGACATAGGAATTTCGTTTTATAGAGATGATAAAAAATGTTGATGGTTTGTAATGGGTAATGACCATAACTACCATCTTTTTCCTTTTTTTTTTTTTTTTTGTTATTATACCTTTTTATTTACAAAACATGCACATGCATAATTTTTCAACACTGATCCTTGCAAAACCTTCTGTTCCAAAATTTTCCCTCCTTCCCTCCCCTAGACAACAGGTATTCCAAGACATATTAAAATATATGTTAAATTCAATATACGTATACATATCTATACAGTTATCTTGCTGCACAAGAAAAATCGTATCACAGTCTATTCCTACAGTCTATTCTCTGGGTGTAGATGACTGTCTTCATCTTGGAATTAGTCTGAATCAATTCACTGTTGAAGAGAGCCATATCCATCAGAATTGATCATTGTATAGTCTTGCTCTTGTCATGTACAATGATATCCTGGTTCTGCTCATTTCACTTAGCATCAGTTCATGTATGTCTCTCCAGGCCTGTCTGAAATCATTCCACTGGACATTCCTTACAGAACAATAATATTCCATAACATTCATATATAATAACTTATTTAGCTATTCTCCAATTGATTGGCATCCATTTCGTTTCCAGTTTCTAGCCACTACAATAAGGGCTGCACCAAACATTTTTGTACGTGTGGGTCCCTTTCACTTCTTTAAGATCTCTTTGGAAGATAAGCCCAGTAGTAACACTGCTGGGTCAAAGGCTATGCACAGTTTGATAAATTTTGAACATAGTTCCAAATTGTTCTCTAAAATGTTTGTATTTGTTCACAGAATCACCAACAATGTATCAGTGCCCCAGTTTTCCCATATCCCTTCCAACATTCATCATCATCTTTTCCTGTCATCTTAGCCATCGGAGAGTTATGTAGTGATATCTCAGAGTTGTCTTAATTTGCATTTCTTTGATCAGTAGTGATTTGGAGCACCTTTTCATATGACTAGAAATAGTTTCACTTTCTTTATATGAAAATTGTCTGTTCATATCCTTTGACCATTTATCAATTGGAGAATGAGGTTTGAACTATTATAAATTTGAGTCAATTCTCTACATGTTTTGGAAATGAGGCCTTTAGCAGAACCTTTGAATGTAAGAATGTTTTCCTAGTTTATTGCCTTCCTTCTAATCTTGTCTGCATTAGTTTTGTTTGTACAAAATTTTTTAACTTAATATAATCAAATTTATCTATTTTGTGATCAAAAATGATCTCTAATTCTTCTTTGGTCACAAATTCCTTTTTCCTCCACAGGTCTGAGAGTTAAACTATCCTATGTTCTTCTAATTTATTTAGAATATCATTATTTATGCCTAGATCATGAACCCATTTTGACCTTAACTTGGTATATGGTGTTAAATGTGGGTCAATGCTTAGTTTCTACCATTCTAATTTCCAATTTTCCCAGCAGTTTTTGCAAATAGTGAATTCTTATCCCCAAAGCTGGGGTCTTTGGGTTTGTCAAACACTAGATTGCTGTAGTTATTGACTATTTTGTCCTGTGAACCTCACCTGTTGTACTGATCAACTAGTCTATTTCTTAACCAGTATCACATGGTTTTGATGAGCACTGCTTTATAATATAGTTTTAGATCTGGTAGAACTAGGCCACTTTCATGGAATTTTTTCATTAGTTCCCTTGAAATTCTTGACCTTTTATTCTTCCAGATGAATTTTTTTGTTGTTTTTTCTAGGTCACTAAAATAATTTCTTGGGAGTTTGATTGGCATAGCCCTAAATAAATAGATTAGTTTAGGTAGTTTTATCATCTTTATTATATTCACTCAACCTATCCAAGATCATTTGATATTTTTTCAATTATTTAGATCTGACTTTATTTGTGTGGAAAGTGTTTTATAGTTTTGCTCATATAGTTCCTGACGTTCCTTTGGCAGATATTTTCACAAATATTTTATATTATTGACAATTATTTTTTAAAAAAAGAATTTCTCTTTGTATCTCTTGCTGTTGGATTTTATTAGTGATGTATAAAAATGCTGATTATTTATGTGGATTTATTTTGTATCCTGTAACTTTGCTAAAGTTGTAGGTTATTTCTAATAGCTTTTTTGTAGATTCTCTGATGTTCTTTAAGTATATTATTATATAATCTGCAAAGAGTTATAATTTGGTTTCCTCATTACCTACTCTAATTCCTTAATCTCTTTTTTCATCTCTTATTGACAAAGCTAGCATTTCTAACACAATATTGAATAGTAATGGTGATAGTGGGCAACCTTGTTTCACCCCTGTTCTTTTTGGGAATGGTTCCAGTTTATCCCCATTACATATGATGCTTGCTGATAGTTTTAAATAGACGCTACTTATTATTTTAAGGAAAAGTCAATTTATTCCTATACTCTCTAGTGTTTTTTAAAATTAGGAATGGGTATTGGATTTTATCAAATGCTTTTTCTGCATCTATTTAGATAATTAAGTGGTTTTTGTTAATTTGGTTATTGATATAGTCAATTATGCTAATAATTTTCTTAATATTGAACCAGACCTGCATTTCTGGTATAAATGCTACTTAGGATGTATTATCCTGGGGATAATTTTCTGTAATCTCTCTGCTAATATTTCATTTAATATTTTTGCATCAATATACATTATGATGATTGGTCTATAGTTTTTTTCCTCTGTTTTCATCCTACCTGTTTTAGGTATCAGTATCATATCTGTGTCATAAAATGAATTTAGCAGAAGTCCTTCATTCCCTGTTTTTTTTTTTTTTAAATAGTTTATATATTATTAGAGTTAATTGTTCTTTTAATGTTTGGTACAATTCACATCTGGTCCTGGGGATTTTTTCTTAGGGAGTTGATTAAGAGCTTGTTCTATTTCTTTTTCTGAAATAGGACTATTTAGGCAATTTACTTCCTCTTCTGTTAATTTCAACAATCTATATTTTTGTAGGTATTCTTTCATTTTAGTTAGGTTATCAAATTTATTGGCATAAAGTTGGGCAAAGTAACTCTTAATTATTGCTCTAATTTCCTCTTCATTGGTGGAAAGTTCTCCCTTTTCATTTTTTGAGACTAACAATTTGATTTTCCTCTTTCCTTTTTCTAATCAAATTTACTAAAGGTTTATATATTTTGTTGATTTTTCATAAAACCAACTCTTAGTTTTATTTATTAATTCTATAGTTTTCTTTAGTTTTAATTTTATTAATGTCTCCTTTTATTTTTAAAATTTCAAGTTTAGTGTTTGATTAGGGGATTTAATTTGCTCTTTTTTCTAGCTTTTTTAGTTGCAAGCCTAATTCATTGATCTTCTCTTTCTCTGTTTTATGCAAGTAGGTCTCTAGAGATAAGAAATTTCCCCTTATTACTTCTATGGCTGCATCCCATAAATTTTGGTATGTTGTCTCATTATTGTCATTCTCTTAGATGAAATTATTAATTGTGTCTATGATTTGCTGCTTCACCCATTCATTCTTTAGTATGAGATTGTTCACTTTCCAATTACTTTTTGGTCTATTTTCCCCTGGCTTTTTATTGAATGTAATTTTTATTGCATCGTGATCTGGAAAAAAATGCATTTACTATTTCTGTCTTTCTGCATTTGATTTTGAGGTCTTTATTCCTAACATATAGTCAATTTTTGTATAGGTTCCATGAACTACTGAGAAGAAATTGTATTCCTTTCTGTGTCCATTCAATTTTCTCCAAAGATCTATCATGCCTTACTTTTTTAGTATTCTATTTACCTCTTTAACTTCTTTATTATTTATTTTGTGGTTTGATTTATCTAGTTTTGAGAGAGCAAGGTTGAAATCTCCCACTATTATAGTTTTGCTGTCTATTTCTTCTTGCAGCTCTCTTAACATCTCCTTTAAGAATTTCCATGCTATACCACTTGGTGCATACATATTTAGTATTGATATTACTTCATTATCTATAGTACCCTTTATCGAGATATAGTTTCCTTCCTTATCTCTTTTAAATTGATCAATTTTTGCTTTTGCTTGATCCGAGATCAGATTAGCTATCCCTGCTTTTTGTTACTTCACCTGAAGCAAAATAGATTCTGCTCTAGCCTTTTACCTTTACTCTGAATTTATCACTCTGCTTTAAATGTGTTTCTTGTAAAAAAACATATTGTAGGATTCTGGTTTTTAATCATTCTGCTATCTGCTTTCACTTTATTGGAGAGTTCATCCCATTTACCTTTGTGGTTAAAAACTACTAATTCTGTATTTCCTGCCATTTTATTATCCCCAGATTATACTTTTCCTTTTCTCCTTTCCCTCCTCCCCAGTATTTAAGTTATGACTTCTGTTTTTCACAAGCAGTTTCCCCCTTTACACTCCTTCTCCTTTTCTTATACCTTTCCCCTACTATTTCTGTTTTTCCTTCTATTTAGCCTACCCCTTCCTTTTTTCACCTTTGCCCTTCCTCTTTTCAATAAGGTAAAAGAAGTTTCTTTGTAAACAAAATATGTCTAATATTTTCTCTTTGAGCCAAATCTGATGAGAGTAAGATCCACACAATTCATTCCCCTCCCTTTTTTCCCTCAAATATAATAGGTTTCCTTTGCCTCTTCATGAGATGTAATTTCCCTCATTTTACTTCCACTTTCTCTCTTTTTCTGGTACAATCCCCTTTCCAGCTCTAGTTTCTTTTTTTATATTACAAGAGCAAAATAAAATACTGTCTATGTATACCTATAACAGAAATATAATTCTCAAGAGTTCTTTTTATCTTTTTAATACTTCTTTTGAGTCATATATTTGGAGGTCAAATTTTTTGTTTAGCTTTAGTCTTTTCATTAGAAATACATGGAATTCAATTTCATTGAACGTCTATCTTCTTCCTTGGAACAAAATGCTCAGTTTAGCATGGTAGTTTATTGTTCACTGTATTCCTTTGCCTTTGAGGAATATCAGATTCCAGACCTTTTGCTCCTTTAATATGAAGCTGCTAGATCCTGCATGATCCTTATTATGGCTCTTCAGTATTTGACTTGTTTTTTTTTGTTGTTGTTGTTTGTTTGTTGGTTGGTTTGTTTGTTGGTTTGCTTGTAATTTTTTTATCTTGGTGCAATAGTCCTGAAATTTAGCCATGATATTCCTTGGCATTTTAATTTTGGGGTCTCTTTCAGGAGGTGTTTGGTGAATTCTTTCAATAGCTATTTTACCTTCTGATTCAATGACATCAGGGCAGTTCTCTTTGATGATTTCCTGAAAAATAGTGTCTAGGGTCTTTTTTTCGTCATGGTTTTCAGGGAGTCCAATAATCCTTACATTGTCTCTCCTAGATCTATTTTCCAGGTCAGTTGTTTATGTTTATAGTGGTCATTTCATCTTCTGCCTAATGCCTTTGCAATTTCACTTATATTCCATTAGGAGTATAAGTAAGGTGAGACAAGGGTATTCCCTTGAAGGAAAGGAAGCATAACCGTGGAAATTACATTTGAGCAATACAATGAGGTTGAAGCTGTCTAGAGACAGCTGGAGAAATCAAGATAAACTATGTGCCTTTGAGCAGATGATAGAAGGGATCAGTGGAACTAGGGCAAAGTAGGCAGACAGAAAGACACTGGAACAAAAAAGAAAGAAGTGACTGAAGATGCAGGAATAACTTTGTTTCTTCAACATCTCTCTAATAATTTTCAAATAGTGTCCTGGGTACTAGTGTCCAAAATTCCAGAGAGCACAGATGAACCACAAGAAATATTTAAACATAAACTTTAAACAATGCTTTAAATTTAGTTTTTTTCTTTTTAAAACAAACCTAAATAATATTTTAATTGTTTTCTGCAGTATATTTTCCCTATGTCATCAAATCTATTTTTAAAGTTGTTTTCTTTAGGCAATTCCTGTGTTTTCTTTTCTAAGCTGTTGATTTTTTCCCATAATTCTCCTGCATAGCTTTTGGGTTTTTCCCCAATTTTCTTTCTTATTTGGTTTTTTTAATTATTTTTGAACTCTTCCAAAAGAGTTTTGAGCTTGAGGCAAATTCATATTCTCCCTGTGAAGCTTCACCCCTACACATTTTGCCATTGCTGTCCTCTTCTGGATTTGTGTTATGATCTTCCCTGTCATCATAGTAGCTTTTTTTATGGTCAGGGTTCTTTTTGCTCCCCACCTCCCATCATTTTGAAATAGGAGAAAATTTCCAAAGCTTCTTTTTCAGGGGAACAGGAGTTTCACACTAATTTTCTGAGCTGGGAACAACAGTACTTCCAACTTTCCCACTAAACTGGGTTGGCCTGGCCTAGCTGAGCTTGTTATTTTGGAGTTTGTGGGCTCCCATTTTGCCTTCTGTGCTTGGTTTGGAAATCTCACAGCTAGCTTGCTGAGCCATTAGCATTCTGAGTCTAGATGGAGGTAGCACTATTATATTTTGGTTAAGAACTTTCTGCTAGCTTCTCTGTGCCACACCTATGCTAGGTCTCATTCCTCTCACCCAAGTGATACAGACTTTTTCCTGAAGTCCTTCCAAGATATCTTGAGCTGAAAAATTGTTGCCCTCTGAATGTGTGAGGATTCTGTCACTCTGTTATCCATTCAGATACTTGATCTAAATTTGGCTTTAAAGGAAATTAGGGCAATGTCCTGGCTTTTCTCTTCTATATTTTCTCCACCCAGCCAACAACAATAATTTTTAATGACATAAATGACAATACAAATTATATATAATGCCTTTTTTCATTCATTTTCAAACACTTTCCTACTATTCTTTTATACTTAACCCATCCAGAATTATCTACTTTTTGATGAATGGGAAATTATTACTGTAATTTTAGGAAATGATTATTTTCAGTGATAAATTATATGTATATATAATATATATATGTGTATGTGTAAATAAATATATATGTATATATATATATATATATATATATATATATATATATATACACACACAAGCACTATATAAGACATAGTTCAACTCATATCCAGTCAATTCTTAATTATTTTTCCTCTACATCTTCATGTCTTTTCCTTTTACAGTCAGCTTTTCGGCTCTTAGTTTTGGCTCTTACTATCTCTTGTCAATACTATTAAAATAGCCTCTCTGCTTCCAGTCTTCTCCTTCTCCAATCCATCATCCACATGCCTGCCAAAATAATTTATTTAAAGTACTTTTCTGATCATATTACTTCTCTGATTGAAGATATCAAGTGGCTTTCTATTGACACTGGGAAAAAATATTATTTTTTGTCTGACATTTATAACCCTTCACAGTTTTGCTCCATCCTAAAGTATTTGACTTATTAAAATGACTGTGATTCACATACTATATATTGTAGTCAATCTGATCTACTAATTGATTTTTCTATCAGATATCCCATTCCTCCTATATGTGATATTGGACAGGTTGCCACCAATATTGAGATGTTCTCCTTTCTCACCTGAGGCTTTTAGAATTCTTAGTTTACTTCGAGACTCAGCACCATTTAATGCATAAGGTTCCCATATTCCCTGCCCCAACCCAATAATTGTTGATGATTATATGCTATTAGCAGGGCAAAATTCATTGCCTACCACTTAATTATTTCTAAATATATATCTAGTGTTCCACTCTTCTAAAAGTTTAATAATTCTCTCCAAAATGAGATAAGGTTAGTCAGAAATGACTTGTTTTTAATGAAGTCATGTTATTTTTGGCAATAACAACTTTCTTTGTTGGATGTTCACTAACAACTGAAGAATATGACCAAAATTGTTCCGAGTAATTAAAGTCATAATAACTTTTTATTGACAGAACCCATGCCAGGTAATTTTTTACATTATCCCTTGCACTCACTTCTATTCCGATTTTCCCCCTTCCTCCCTCCACCCCCTCCCCTACATGGCAAGCAGTCCTATATATGTTAAATAAGTTGCAGTATATCCTAGATACAATATATGTATGCAGAACAAAACAGTTCTCTTGTTGCACAGGGAGATTTGGATTCAGAAGGTAAAAATAACCCAGGAAGAAAAACAGAAATGCAAACAGTTTGCATACATTTCCCAGTGTTCTTTCTTTGGGTGTAGCTGCTTCTGTCCATCATTGATCAATTGAAACTGAGTTAGGTCTCTTTGTCAAAGAAATCCACTTCCATCACATTACAACTTTGTACAGTATCATTGTTGAAGTATATAATGATCTCCTGCTCATTTCACTTAGCATCAATTCATGTAAGTCTCTCCAAGCCTCTCTGTATTCATCCTGCTGGTCATTTCTTACAGAACAATAATATTCCATAACATTCATATACCACAATTTACCCAGCCATTCTCCAATTGATGGGCATCCATTCAATTTCCAGTTTCTAGCCACTACAAACAGGGCTGCCACAAACATTTTGGCACATACAGGTCCCTTTCTCTTCTTTAGTATTTCTTTGGGATATAAGCCCAGAAATAACACTGCTGGATCAAAGGGTATGCACAATGTGATAACTTTGGGGGCATAATTCCAGATTGCTCTCCAGAATTGTTGGATTCATTCACAACTCCACCAACAATGCATCAGTGTCCCAGTTTTCCCGCATCCCCTCCAACATTCATCATTATTTTTTCCTGTCATCTTAGCCAATCTGACAGGTGTGTGGTGGTATCTCAGAGTTGTCTTAATTTGCATTTCTCTGATCAATAATGATTTGGAACACTCCTTTATATGAGTGGTAATAGTTTCAATTTCATCATCTGAAAATTGTCTGTTCATATCCTTTGACCATTTATCAATTAGAGATTTGATTGATTTCTTATAAATTTGAATCAATTCTCTATATATTTTGGAATTGAGGCCTTTATCAGAACTTTTAACTGTGAAGATGTTTTTCCCAGTTTGCCCTTCTAATCTTGTTTGCATTAGTTTTGTTTGTAAAAAGGCTTTTTAATTTGATATAATCAAAAATTTCTATTTTATGATCAGTAATACTCTCTAATTTCTTGTGTAGCTGTTTTCAAAGATACTTGTAGGGATCAATAAGTTTTCAATTCTTCAAAGGTCAAATGATCTAAAAAAAAGGTATGTTTATAACTATCTTGGCTTATGCTCTGGTTCCTGAGAGACTGCAAGTACTTTTTTTCTGCCCAGAAACTGTGATGATGATCCCTGCTCAACTACACCCCACAAGCTCTGGTGTATTCCTATTTCTCCTCTTTCTGGGACTGCCACCAAAGACTGAGACCCATATCTAAATATTAGCAAATGAGCCCTGCTCCTGTGTTAATAAAGAGACCTTCTTCTGATTCACTGTTTGACCTCTATATTTGTGAGTGGTAAGAATTCTGGAAAAAGTTCCTGCTATTGCGAAGTAAGTGACTTTCAATGCCTGATGTTGCTGGGTATGGGTCTGTGGTGAAGGACCTGAACTGTACCATGCTCCACTCATACCTAGGTATGACACTCCCAACATTTTAAAATGTATTTCACTGAAAAATTATTTCAATCCACCCTGTTGTTGCTTCTATTGCTACAGAAATTGTTTCATGGAAGTATTTAGAGGTCTTTGAAGGGGTTTGTAGAGGAGATCTTAGGTAAATTGCTGCTCTTTCCCTGCCATCTTGGCTTTGCTCCCCAATTGATTTTTTTTCCCTAAGAAATGGTTACTAAAGCATTTTATTTCAGTTTCTATTAATCTAGACAGTTTGATTTTTGTACATATTAATTCATTTCATTTAAGTTCTTGGATTTAATTGAATAATTATGCAAAATAGCTTCTAGTAATTGGTCTAATTTTCTCTTCATTGTTGATGAATTTCCCTTTTTTCATTTCTTATATGGGTAATATGTTTTGTTCTCAAAAAATCAAATAAACAATGGTTTATCTTACTGCTCCTCTCTCCCACCATTAAACCAGCCCCTAGATTTATTTATTTTAATGATTTTCTTACTTTCAATTACATTAATCTTCTTTAATTTTTCAGGATTTCCAATTTGTTGTTTAATTGGGGATTTTAATTTTCTCTTTTGTTGTTTTTTTTTTTTAAGTTGTATGACAAATTCATTGATCTTTTTTCTCCTGTTTTATTGATGTAAGTATTTAGAGGTATAGTTATTAACCCCCCCCCAAGTATTGATTTAGCTGCATCTCATAAATTTTAATATGCTGATTTATTGTTTTCATTCTTTATAATGAGCTTCTTGATTTTTCCTATGATTTATTTTTTTGACTCAGTCATCCTTTAGCATTGGATTATTTAGTTTTCATTAAATTTTTAGTCTTTGTTTTCATGGTCTTTTTATTGAATGTAATTTTTATTATATTATCATATAAAAAGATGACTTTAATATTCTTGCTTTTCTGAATTTGGTTCTGTGGTATTTATGCCCTAATGAAGATAGAACTTTTTGAGCAGGTGCCATATACCATTTAGAAAAATGTATATTCTTTTCTATCCCCATTGTATATATTCAGAAGTCTATCATATATAGCTTTTCTCAGAGTCTATCCATGGCCTCATTTTGTTTTTTATTTATTTTATGGTTAGAATTTTTGTGCTGCTATATTCACAATTAGTTTAAAATTTAGTTTCTAAGTTTTCAGTTTTTCCAAGTTGGTATGAGATAAGGAGTCCTGCCATCAATGTTCTCCTGACCTGTGGTCTGGTCTGTGAGTGTCCCCAAAGACTCCTTTCCACTATATTAGCAAGTTTTCTGCTCCTGCTAGTGCTCTTCCTTGCCCTAAGAGTGTGACATAGAATTATTTGTGTACATTACAACAGAGTCTTGTTTCCTCTGACAGCAAAATCCCCTGTAATCTCCCACTGGCCAGTTGTTCAACTCCCTTATTCTTTCTGAGTTTAGAGGTCTTGAGGTCTCCATCAGAGCTGATTCCTTTTCTGTTAAGATCTACTGCTAGTTTGCTTTAGTTGGACTTTGATTCACTTTCACTTTAGTGAGAAAAACTTCCTGCTTACTTTCTAAATTGTGTTGGTCTGGAAAATCATTTCATCTCATGTTTTTGTTGGTTTTGCTGCTTCAAAATATATTTTGAGGTATTGTTTTAATGTTGTTTTGCAGAGATTTGAGAGTGCTCAGGTGGGTCTGATTTTGCTTTACCAATTTGGTTTTGTCCTCTCACTGAATATTTTTCTAAATTAACTTTCTAAAATTCAATTAAACTAATATTCTTCTGGCGAGTGATATCATATGTATGTGTCTGTCTGTGTCTCTGTATGAGAGAGAGACACAGAGAGAAACAAGAGAGAGGATAACAGACAAACAGTGGAATATCAAACCTGAAAGTTTTACCAGTGGTTCACAAATATCTATCAGGGATATATCTCCTTCCATTATTCCTCCTTTCAAAATTTTATCTTTTCTATATTTTCATATTCTTACATTTTCATAATTTTTACCATTATACTTGAAATGATAAAGACAAAAGGAGGATTAAATTACGTCTATATCAAAAATAATTCTGCTTAGTGGAAAGATAATAAAAAAAATACTTCCCCCATGTACAGACATATACATACAAAATTATGTTTTATGACTTTATAATAGCTTGAATTTACATTATTCTAACCATGATTTTTTGCTTTGTGTTATTATGTATACACTTAATTATTTTCTTTTCCTTCTGTTTGTCATTTTTGGTAGCACAATTGTATTGTGTTATGTTATTGAGATGCTGATTGGTTCATTCCCAGTGAATGAGCATTATTGCTCATTCCCAGTAATAATTATATATAGCCTACATTTTCATTTATTCCAAAAAGGTAATTATGAAGGGCAATGAAAATATAAAAATAAAAAATATGTTAAAAACAATAAGGCAGAACTATTCAATCCTTATTTTGCTTTTGTTTTCTATGCCAAGGAGAAGGGAAAGAGAAGTAGATTTAGCTTAAATTATGCAGGAACTGAACATTATGATACACATGAGATCTTTTGCTTCAACATGAACATTACTGAAAAAAAGTTTTTATTTTACTCCTCAGAGAAAAGGAAGCTTTTGAAGGCTTTGTAAGAGTAGCATCAAAGTCCTAATTGGGGGTTGAAGTATAAACAATATGAAAACTTATTAAAATAGAGGGAACTAGGAGGAAGGGATAGTATAAGACGGTTACTTAAAAAGTTCATCTAACAATAATGTGAAAATTTGTCTCAAAAACTGAGAAAAATATGACTTTTCCAAATGATTTTTATGAAATAAATATAGTTCCAATTCTTAAAACAAGTAAAGAAAACTTTTAAAAAGGCTATAGTATTAAATTACTATTGAATACAAATCTAAAATTTTGAAATAAAATCTTGTGGAAAAGAGTATATATGTGTGTATTATATATATCACTAATATTAAATACATATATATGCATATATATAATATCTACACATACATACATATATATGTATGCATGTATGTATCTATATACTGATTCATTGTTATTTAGATTTCTGCCAGAAATGCAAAGATGTTTCAATATGAACCTCTGACAAAATACAAAAACTCATTTGTTAAAACTTCTCATAAATAATCATAACCTAAAAGGCTATTTTAACAAGATAACCATGTGAATGAAAAACCAAAAGTTATTATATTCAATGGTAATGTTTTTGAAGTCTTCCCAATACATAAAGTAATGATATTTCCTTTTCTCCTTTTTATTTTGCATAATTGAACAACATAGTTATAACAGTAATAAATAAGAAATGTTAATGGTCTAACAGGCAAAGGAGAGACAAAATTGTTCCTTTTTGCTTATTATATGATATTTACTTAGAGAAATTTACAAAATAAGCATGAAGTTGGAAAACATTATAGCTTCATTAAAGTAGCAAGACACAAAATAAACACAAAAAATTCAACATTTCTATTTAGTGATTAGAAAATCAGGAAGGCAATAGTAGAATGAGAAATCTGATTCAAGGTAATAACACAAAGTATAAAATATCTAGGAGTCCATATATCAAGATATACTCAACACTTGTAATATAGATATACAATTCTTTAAAGAAATTTAAAAGGTGACATAAATTTGAAGGGTATTTAATGCCTGTTGCTACATCTAGCAATATGGCAACAATGAAAAACTATATAAATAAATTTGAATATTTTCTGTTATAATAATCAAATAAATGAGGTACTTTTTAGAGCCAGGTGAAATAATAACAAAATCAATTTTAAGGTACAAAAAGTTTTGATTTTCAAAAACAAAAAGGGGGAAAACCCTCCATTTTGAAGAGGGAAGAGTACTTATAGATCCTAAACTATATAATCAAGCATTAATTTTCACAACTATTTGGTAGAGTTAATTGTTGAAAATTAGATTGATCAGAGGGATAAATATAGGAATGAAAAGGATGTGGACTGGACCTATAATTTCATTGGTTTAAGGAGTTACCAAATGAGGACACCAACTTAACAAATTAATATTGGTAGCTACTCTGCAATTCATAAATTAGGAAAATTATCAAGAGCAGGTAAAATTTTAAGTGACTTATGTAGGGCCATATAATCATTATATCTCTCATGTATCAGATCTGATCCATAGGTATCCCTGTCAGAAACCAGCTTTCTATTTGCAGTTCCCTGTTGCCTTCCAAATAAGGAAAATCAGAAATAATTGGACTTATTAACTTAGTTTTTAACAAATTATTTGGGAAAGAATGCTATGATTGATTAAGAATTACTGGGAAAACTAAAAAGTAGTTTAGTAGATATTAGATTTAGTCCAACACAGAAATTGTTTCAAAATGGACATGGAATTTGAATGCTGTCAGGCACATAGTAAATTCCTAATAAAGGCTTGTTTGACATTAAAAAATTATGATGACATTATATTATATATTATGATAATATATATTCACAACTATGGATAGAGTTCTAATAAAAAACAAAGAACATAGATGATAAAAAATTCATTTTGATAGCATCAAGTTAAAAAATAATTTGCATGAATTAAATCAATACAACTAGGAAAACTCAATTTTGAAAAAAAAAACTTGGGATCATGAATCTTTGATAAAAGTCTGATATCTCAGATACACACACACACACACACACATATGAAATTAAAATAAACATATAAAGTCAAGAGCCATTCTTCAAAAGATATTTTTAAAAGATAGAAACAGTTCTCAAAGGAATTTTAATGTGTTATAAACCATAAAAGATTTCTCTAAATCATTACTATTAAAAGAAACATAAGTAAAATACTCTGAAGTTTCACCATACATTTCACAAATTGCAAAGATGGGAAATATCATTGGAGGAAAAACAGACACACTAATATAATATGCTGATGGAGTTGAGAATTGGTCCACTCATTCTAGGTAGCAATTGAGAGAAGGTGAGGGATGCAGAAAGAAAAAGGGAGAAGGAGGTATAATAGGACTTCTGGCCAAGATGGTGGAGAGGAGGCACACAGCTGTGTAAGCTCCACGTTTTCTCTCACTATCCATTTCATTACAAGCCTCTGAATTAATGCTTGACTGAAAAAAAACCCACAAATAGTTACCAAGAGAAGCCATCCTTGAGATTCGCCAGGAAAGGTCTATTTTTGCTTGAGGGTGGGGACAGTTTTAGATCGGGCGCAGGCTGAGGGCAGTGGCATTGAGAGCACGGGAGCAGACTGGAGAGGGGGTGGGGGGAGCAGACTGGAGAGGGGGTGGGGTGTGATCACAGCCATCTCTGCGGGGAGAGCTTTGCAACAGGATTGGATACTTTGCCCTGGCAGCAAGTCAGCAGCCCAGCAGAGAAGCTAAAAACACTGGGGGGGGGGGGGGGGGAGGGGGAGGAAGGGGAGGAGGGGAGGGAGAGAGGAGGGTGTGTGAAGAATACAACCCAAACAGCTGGAGTCTCTCCAGACCTGGCCACCCCTCCCCCACAGTGTCTCAGCATGCTCACGGAGTCTCAGAGCACAGGCGAAGCACAGTCCTGCTAGTGCCTCGTTGCTGCCCCCACAGTCTGTAGAGGAAGCTTGGTAACACCACCCAGCCCCTCCCCCAAAGAAAGCAGTCTCCATTTAGAGTTTTTTTCTTTTTTTTTCTTTGCTAGTTTGACTTTAATTCTTTGACAAAATGAGCAAAAAAATGAAGAGGACTTTAACCCTTGACAGCTTCTATACAGATAGAGAGCAGACTCTAAACCCTGAGGAGACTAAAAACAGACTGTCTCCAGGTGAATCTCCAAAGGAGGAGATAATCTGTTTCTCAGCACAGATGAATCTCATGGAGGAAATTAAAAAGGCTCTCACAAGGGAGCTAGAGAAAAATGGGAAAAGGAGAGGGAG